>NW_006208670.1:2467140-2473471 GCF_000334495.1 Tupaia belangeri chinensis | reverse complement strand
CATTACGCTAACTGCTGGTCCCAACAAACAGAACATATTCTTCAGACTGCCATAGTCCTCCCCACTGCACAGTTCACACTGGTCTGCTCGGCTCGAGGCAGATACCCGTTAGCAATCCCCAAGGCACTGGGTACTGTTTAAACTTCAGAGAACCTTTGCAAGGTCCTTCGCAATTTGGAGGTGTTGGCTTCAGCCTTTAAGCAGACCCCATGTTCCAGTCTCACTGAATTCCTTCTAGTTCCCTAAACAACAAGCCTTGTGACCCTCACTGTCTCTCTCCACACTGGTCTCTTGGGCTGGAATACCCCCCTTCCTGTATGCTGTATTTTGCCTGGAGGACTCTCCCTTATTCTCAAGATTTAGTTCAAGTGTCAATCCCTTGGGATTTTCCTAAATTTCACTGCCTAGTTATTTGTTTGTTCCTGTGTTCCCACACTTTGTGCCTCTGTTGTCTCATAATGATTTTTTTCCCCCCCTCGTAGAGATTTTTGCCATAGGGCACATGCAATCACTGAAGAGACAGAGAGGGACAGAAAGACGGAAAGAGAGAAATCACCCAGCCTTCCCAGGAAGTTGCCACACCTAAATCCCTTCTCCTCCATTCTCCTCCTGGGATTTAGGGCACGCACGCACACACACCCAGTGTGAATTTTAAGCCCCCAGGTCTGGGATTTGAACTGCTGTTGACTACATGAGATTCCAGTGATGCAACCATTACGCCATCTGCTGGTGGTGAAAAGAGCTCTTAATCAGCTCAATATCCTCAACAGAGAACATGGCATGTATTAGATAGGCATTAAGTATTGAACAAACAAAAAGTAGGAAAAGTGAATGAATATATCCACCAGAATTGTTTGTTTGTGCCCCAAGATTACATCAAGTGTTTCTATGTTTACTGTAAGGGAAGTAAAACTTGCCACCAAATTTCAGATTTGGGTCATGACTATGACCTCTAGATAGCAGCTGTTCAAAGCCCCTGCTCATTGTACCCTCGCCAGGAAAACGTGTCTTGAGAAAATACAATCTATATAGTATTAGCGAATATACAAGAATTATTTAAAGCTGATAGGGGGCCACATTTTGGAGGGAATGGGGGGACTTAATGCTGTATTCAAAGAGAGAGCAGGTGGTGAAAGAACTCAGACCACGTCTCCCTGTCAACAGGCAGCCATGTTGGCAGTATTTACCAGGAGAAATGGAAGACTTGGGTATCTAGTGACGAGAAGGGTCATTTAGCTGGGGGTGTGGTATGGGCAAGGGTTACTACCAGCGGGGCAGTCCGTAGAGCTCTATGCTCTCTCTCTACTCCTGGGTGCACGGCAGGCAGGCTGGAGTACCTTGCTTCCTAATGACTCCAGGGCCATGCCACTAGTCCTGGCTAATTAGTTGTAGGCTCACAAGGTAAGTGTCATTTCTGGGCTATTGTATTCAAATGGCAGCCTTAAATTTTGCAGAGAGATCTTGATTTTTTTTTTCCACAGCCATGTAAAACATTCAAGTTAGTATTAGGGACCAGCAGTTAGTGTAATGGCTATGTCGCTGGACTCCCACGTAGTCGACCGCAGTTCAAGTCCCAGAACTGGTGGCTTAAACTCATGCTGAGTGCATGTGTGTGTGCGCGTGTCCAAGATTCCGAGAGGAGAATGGAGGAGAAGGGATAGCGGCATGGCCATCCCCTCTGGGGGGGTGATTTCTCGCTTTCTGTCTCTCTGTCTGTCTCTGTCTGTCTGGCGAGCGCACGCGTCCTATAGCAAAAACCTCTCCAAAAAAGAAAAAGGAGGGAACCAGCAGTTGGCGTAATGGCTATGTCGCTGGACTCCCACATAGTCGACCGCGGTTCGTGTCCCGGACCCGGTGGCTTAAAACTCACGCCAGGCGCGTGTACATGCATGCCCAAGATCCCGAGAGGAGAATGGAGGAGAAGGGATTGCGGCATGACCATCCCCCCTGGGAGGTGATTTCTCGCTTTCTGTCTCTATGTCTCTTTCTGTCTGTCTGCGTGCGGCCGCCCGTGCCATACAGGAAAAATCTCCCAAAAAAAAAAAAAAAAAAAAAAGAAAGAAAAAAAAAGAAAAAGGAAAAAATATTATCCCAGGACCTGGAGCGAGCACATGGAATAGACCAGCGTACTTGCAATGGACTTGAGCAGCCCAGGAAACAGCCTCTGCTGTGTAGGCCACGAAAAAATTGATATTGTCAGTCTAGCATAATAACATAACAGCATAGCTTGTCCTAACTGCGTCAACCGATTTGTTCTGCTTTCCTGCAAAAGTCGGAACTAAGACTGATGATGGGAAGTTTCAAGAAGACCAGTTCTATGCAATGTAACAAGAGCAAAAAAAAAAAAAGTAATTGAGTATCAAAAGAAATGAACAACTTTAGAAATTATTCATCCATTCGCACTAAATATATTGAGCTCTGTGAAAAGCATCCTGTAGCTAAACATTTTTGACTTGATGGAGGGGGTGGGGAATGCTCTCATACCTAAAATGTTTGTTGAACTGACAGACATGTATGGGCAAATTTGAACAAATTACATTTTTTTTAAAGAGAGATTTTTGCTATAGGGTACATGTGCTCACCAGAGAGACAGAGAGAGTCAGAAAGACAAAAAGCAAGAAATCATTCCCCAGGGGGATGGCCCTGCAGCAATCCCTTCTCCTCCATTGTCCTCTCATGATTTTGGGCATGCACGCACATGCACCTGGTATGAGTTTGAAGCTGCCGTGTCCAGGACTCTAACTGTGGTTGACTACATGGGAGTCCAACGATGTAACCATTACACCATCTACTGGTCCCAGGACAAATTAATTTTAAAGATACCTTCTGGGCCAGTTCTGTATCCTGATGGTTAAGAAAGTTGGATACCACATGGCCAACCATGGTTCGAATCCCAGCCTGGCTGATTGAAAATCGTGCCAAGTGAGTGTACATGCCTTCCCAAGACCTGGTATGTAGAAAATGAAAGGGAAGAGATGGGGGCATAGCCAAGCCCCATGGGGGCAGCGGGGTGGGGGTTCTCCCTGTCTCTCTTTCTGGCAAGCACACACATCCTCTGGCAATTACAGATTCTTTTTCCTAACCCAGAGCTTCAGCATCTGTTCCTCCTTTGGGCTAAAAAGAAAAAAAAAATGTATATTTCCAGGATCTGATTCAAACAACTTACTGACCCACTGAGTTGTCCCCTCACATTTAAAGTCTTTTTCCTCGGAAGTGAGTTCCTCGAAGGCCAATACTGTTTTATCCCTCGCTCTGCATTTTCCTCATACTATTTCACGGCCAATATTTTAGTGTCTATTCTTCTAGGAAATAATCGGTGTAGCCTTTGATACTAGCTCCTATGATGGACCATTTCGGATGCTCCAGGCTTACTTGGGTTTCAAGCATTAAAATTAGATTTAGACGTGTTAAAAAACGCAGCGACACAAATGCATTCCTGTGTCAGTCCATGCTGACTTCTATGACAAAACACCTTCAGCTGGGTCATTATACACAGCAGGTATTTACTGCTCACGTCTCTGGAGGCTGAGAAGGGAGTTCAAGATGAACATGCCAGTAGATCCAGCGGATGGCCAAGACCCACTCTCTCCTTTGTAGATGGCAATTGTCACTGCACTGTCACATGGCAGAAGAGCAAGGCAGCTCACATGAGTCTTTTCTAAGGACACTGAGCTCGTGGAAGAGGGTGGAGCCCTCGTGACCTAGCCACTTTCCAAAGGCCGCACCTCTCAACACTCTCACACTGGGTATTGGTCCAGACACCTAAATTGAGGGCAGAGAGTGGGAGGGCTAGAGCCAGCTCTGCAGCACAGAATTTAAGGGAGCAGATCCCACATGGCCAACCACGGCTCGAATCCCAGCCCTGGCAGCTTGAAAAACACACAAGGCACATGTGTATCTGTGCCTAAAATGCCGAAAGGAAAAAAGAATACAGGAAAATAAAAATGACAGGACCACACTCCTCTGGCAATTAAATAAATGAACAAAGGGGAGGGTCGATATTTAAACCACAGCAATTAACCTAGTAGCTTTCAGGTGAAATGCTGTTTTCTTTTAAATTAAAGGCCACAGCATTGTGCAAATTTACATTTGTGGCCAACCTCAATATTTTATTCATATCTTTTTAAAAAAGAATTATTTAGTTATTTATTTTTGTTTTATAAAAATTTGACCAGAGAGGGACAGAGAGTGAGAGATGGAAGGAAAGGGAAAGTGAGAAAGCAAGCCACCAGGTCAGGGACTTGAACTGTGGTCGATCATGTGGGAGTCTGGCACCTTAACCACTACGCCACCTGCCGGCCTCATTATTTTATTAATACTTTACCTCCGCATGTAATGAAGCCTTACTTGTGTGCCAGGAGCTAAGGCTTCCATAAGAATTTATCAGACTATGTTACTAAATGCAGTGCACCCAGAACTGCATAATTCTGTATTAAAACAGAGTCTCTGAGTCCTCTGTACACATCTATTTGAAAAACATTTTAAAAACACACACACATACACAAAAGATTTGAGGCAAAATGTTCTGATTTAACTCAGAAGAGCACATTGTACCTTAAATTCTGGGGTCTTGGCTGATAATGTGGGAAACTAGGTGAGCCTATCAGTGTTTGAGGGAGAAAAACAATCCTTTTTTAAAATTTCTGTTAAGCTTCCTTTCAGGCTTTCTGGATTGGAGAATCAGCTGCTGCTAGAAAAAAATGACCAAGAAGCGGTCCTTAAAACTGAGAATGTATTTTTTTATTCCACTATGTCAGATGCAGTAGCGCGTTAGGCCATTCAGCATTGTGGTAAATAAGGCAAGGGAATTTGATGTCTCCGGGGACCTGCGGGGTAGAAAGTGGTCCCGGGAGGAAAACTTGTGTATTATTTTGGTTTGCTCACTGCGATCATTGGTCCGCTTTTGCTTTGCTTTAAGACTTGGGGGGTGAACCCTTGTTTCTTAAAAAGGAGAAGGCAGTTCCCTAAAAGAAATACTAATTCATAAATGTTTAACATTCCCATCTCTTTGGAATGCTTGTCTCTGCATAAAATGATAATTCCATGGGAAAAGATGGCTAAATTCCAATGGATTCAATACCACTGAGCAGGCAAATCACCAAGCAGAAAGCAGACATCCCTGCGTTATTTCCCTCTCAGTTAGAAAAGCCACACACAGAAATCCAGCACGGCTGATGAGTACCAGGGCTTCCAAGCCACATCAGCTACGGCGTGAAGGGTAAGAAGCCAGCAGGGAGAGCAGGGTTTCTCCCAGGGCGCTTTAGTGACAGTCACCCCACAGAAGACGCCCTCACAAGGCTCCAGGAAAACCGAGCTCTGCCCACACTCACTTTCCAGGAACTTCCCAGCACTGGGCTCCACGCTGACAGGGGGAAATCTTAGCATTCTCCCTCTGGCTTCTAGAGTGTTCTCCCCTCTAAAGGCGAGCATCTAGGGGGATTTCAGGAGAGACCGAGCCTTGGGGGAAAGGGACTAAAGAAAAGGGCAGCTTCTAAAAACACACCCAGACAGCTCCCTGGTCCTGGACCCCTCCTGCCGTCCAGCAGCTCAGCCAGGAGCCAAGGACGCCACGCCTCGCCAAGACTCACGCACACGCACAAAGAAGTGAAGAAGTAACAACTGCGTGGCGGCTCTGCGGGCTCCTTCACTTGGAGCAAAGGCGTCTCTTCCTGCTGCCAGGCTCTGCAAATGCCCCGGCGGCGGCGTCACACACCGACGTGTTAGCTGCTCGGGGCCGGGGAGGGCTGGGGGAGAAGGTGGACCCAGTTCCTCTCTCCCCGGGGCCTGGGGTCCGCGGCCTCCTGCCACTCTGGCCTTGGAGAGGTTTCTGGAGCTCGGTCTGGGACGGTTCCCCTGCCCCTCCTCCTCCTCTCCAGATGCCCCCGGTCATGAAATCACCTCTCCTCCCGGCCCGGGTGTGCGGGAACCAGGTGGCGAGGCCGGCCAGCCGCCGACGGGAGGTTAGCTGCGGAGACAAGCGGGGTCTGCACCAGGGCTCCCCTTCCTCCGGGCCCCCCAAGCGCCTCCTGGACGCGGGGCTGAGAGGGACGAGGGTGAAATGGCTGGAGCAGGCGCGCCCGGCTGGGAGCGGAGGAGGCCCTCTAGGAAAGGTCTCGACCAAACCGGGAAGGGGAGAAGGCAGAGCAAAACCTGGCGTACGCGCGCCCAGTGGGGAGCGACGCCCCACGCCGACGGGGCCGGGGAGCTGCGGCCGCGCACCTGACTTCCTCCCCCGCGGGCACCCACCCGGCCCCTGTCCCCCTCCGCGCAGCCTGCCAGACAACGGGAGAGGAAGCGGCAGAGGCCGGGGGGCGCGTGGGGGGGGGGGGGG
>NW_006208670.1:2446703-2465881 GCF_000334495.1 Tupaia belangeri chinensis | reverse complement strand
GGGCCGGTGGGACCCGAGTTCGGGAAGCCACGGTGAGAGAGGACGCACAGGTAGGTGGCAGGTACGGCCGTGACACGTGCGTGCAGAGGAAACGCACCGAGCCGGACCCTCCTGGGGTGGCCCCAGGAGACGGAGAAGGGAGGGGGCTGATGGCTCTGGCTGGAACTTTTGGCCCTGGTGGCTCCTTGGCTGTTGCAAATGTCACTGCCAAGTGTCAGCCTCAGGGTCGCCTGTCAGGTTGGCAGCTTTGACCCTTGCGCCCTTCCTTGGCGAACTTTCTTAGCGGCTAGTGGATTTCCACGCGAGCGTTAATACTTGGAGCCCACATGGCTGTACAGGAGACCGGGGAGACAGAAAGACGCCCCTTTTCGCGGGAGAGACCCTTTCTGTCTCCACTAACTGGGCTTCCAGGCCTGCTTCCCTGGAGGCCGGGGGACCTGACTCTCCCAAGAGGACAGGGGAGGGAGGTGTGAGTGAGGAAAGCGCCACTGTCAGGGTCAGCTTTTGTCCTAAGCAGCCCCTTAAATTTACATCGTAGGTGCTGCCGAAGGAGGGACTCATCCCATTGAAACTTTATTTAAATTTACAACCCCATCTCCAGTGGGTTTTTCTGAGATGCAAGAATGTACGATGTATTCTGGAGCCCAATGTAGCTGCAAAAATAAAATACGTTAGGTCTGGAGAAAGCCAAGGTTGAGGGGCTGGCTCTAAAAACCTTTAATCTCCTGTGTGGTGCTGGCGCTACGGTTTAGCAAGGGTCCTTTATTTCCATTGCATATTATTTTAGTAGAACACTAGTACATTCATACACTGGCTGCTCCAGTCTGCTGGCAAACATTAGCATTCAAGCTTACATTTTTGACAAATGTGCAGACAGGAATAGCATGAATAGGCATCTTAAATATTAACAACCTAAGCATCTGTTGTGAAACAAATTTAATATATTTACTCTGTTTTTCTCACATTGTTAGAAAAGGTTATAATAAGTGCATAATTTCAACTTTAGTTAGCAGAAGTAACTGGCTGTATCTTTCACTACCTCTCCAAGTGCTTAATACAATCACCAGACATAAATACTTTAATTAACTTGGTTGAGCACATTACTAAATACACTTTAGACAATGGGCGGACCACGCAAAATGTAACAGTAGCAAAATATGTTTCCTATGTGTCCACAGTTGAAATGATTACACATTTGATAAGTATACCAGATATGTTTCTTCTTCATTTCTATTTGACACTTTTTACTTCTTTTTCTGTTCTAATGGAAACCTTGTTTTAAATGCACAGCACTGTAGCCATATGTAACCTATATTATGTAAACAGTAGACCTAGAATACAAAGTATTTTAAAATTCCAATAGAGCTACTTGTAACAAGATTTTACAAGAGAAGTAAAATCACTGTTCAGTTTTCTATTCCTTCCTGAATAATGAACACACATGATGGATGAAAAAAGAACAAATAGGGATTTCCTTCCTAAAGTAACTAGCTCCTTAAAAACTGTGTGGTTGGGGTTTGGGGAGAGGGGAGATGGAGAAGACCTAAAGGACTTTGAAAAGTCTGAATACTTATTTCCAGAATCAATGCATTCCTCACTTTCCCACAAGCTGAAATATGTAATAAATAATAGTTCTTTGTATGTAAAAGTATTCCAAAGGAATGCCTTTTGTTCAGTTGTTGTAATAAATTAATATATTCTTTGGTTGATTATCTACAAAAGTCGTTCTTTTGTCTCTCAACATCTTAAACAAGAACAACAAAATGAATTTTGGTTTATTTATGCAAAAATGTTTCTTGCCAGCTATATGAACCTGTGACTGAATAAGATATGATATGCTGAGAGATGGTTAAGAAATACTACATGAAATTAGCAAGGACTGAAACATCTGAAGGAGAATTTCAATTAATTTTTCATGTGACAGGTTGTGGATTGTAAATTAGGCCTAAAAGGTCAGGTGACAGGCACCGACTTCTCATGATTGTGAAAATCTTTTGGTTACAAACACTATTAAGCTAAACACAACATGGATATACAGCAGGGACTTCATAAAGGACTCCAGTGGCTTTTCATCTGCTCTGGAAATTTCTAAAGAACCATGCCTAGATATGCCCACTACACAACTACATCATGCCTTGTATCCATGGCATGGGTGAAAGAAATGAATATTATATTAGTACTTGGAATTGACGAAGTATATACAATGAATGCATAGGTCTAAATCACTCTTCGGACTATGTCTAGACACGTAGTGAATATAAAAATAGGCTTTTCGAAATCCTTTCCCTTTGCAATTTATTGATCAGAATTTTGTTCTTGTTTTCAATAGAAACCTCTCCACATTGCCTTTTATACTTTTTAGATGAGTTTCCATTTTAAACGGTGCTGCGAAATGTTTTGCTCAGTACTCATATATTAGCAGGAGAAAATGAGTTGCTACCCACTGCCACAGCTTTGCAGTGTACACAGAATAGGAAGAAGCTCACACATTAGCGTGCATGCTGTGAGGAAGGGTAGCATCAGTTGATCATCAAACTTGCTGCTTTCTGGAGAGTTCAGCAATATTTCTACTAGCATTAGGAGTATGGTTTGCTTTTTTATGAATGGTTTCCTTTTAGCTATTTCAGGGAGAGAAATCAGCATATACCTCTTGAAGAGACCAAAAGTAGCACAAGGTTACAAAATATTAAAGGTGCCAGGTTGCATGTCATCAGCCAAGGAAGGGGAGTGGAGTACGTGACATAACTTGGGTTATTACATTCTATGGTATTGACAGATGTCCTTTGTCTTTTTTGGTGTTGTGTAGTTGGTGCTTATGATATTAAGCCTTCCTTTTAAGCATGTGTGATCAGATGACAGAATGTAGCCCTGACTGCTGCTTTTCAAATGGATTCGGTTTTAAAAGTGCAAAACTCTGTGATGATTTTTACAAATGGGTGTACATTTTGACAGAACAGAGTTAAGTTAATTAATAGATCGGGCACGAGAAGTCATCCACGGTAGGGTGTATTTTCTGGTAAAATGAAAGTTACGTTTCAGCGTGATGAGCATCAGGCTTCAGTAATCTGTTCCTCGTGTGGAATGAACACTTCCTACTTCAAGCTACCAGGCACCTACTGTTTATTTACGCTGCATTAAACTGACAGCTCAGCAATCAGACGAAAAATATTACTTACCTTCCTGAAGTAAATACCAGTTTATAGGTTAGTGCACGTATTTATATTCCTGTCACCACTAAATAACGACTCTGTCTCCGTTTTAATATCTACTGTGCTCTAATCCAAGGCTTCAGGCTCTTCCTGGTTGGGGGCAGGGGTCAAAGGAGTTTTTCTTATCATTTCCTGGTGGCCAAACTTTAAAGACAGATAATTTCATCTAGTCATTTCTATCATGTGAGAACCAGCCAGAAGAAATGTTCGGCACCTTTGGTCCGCATACCTCCACTGGAACATCAAAACCCAAAAGAATCTGCGTGCCACTTAAAATAGTCATATTAAAGCAACCTCAGGACAGATATGTTCAAACACATTCAAGGGTACGTTTGCTAAATTAACTTGCGACAAAGTTCAAATAGATTCAACCGTGAGATTCCTGAGATAATTAGTCTGTCTTCCATGGAATGTTTCGGTTTTGAATGGGGGTTTTGCAGATATGAGTAGAAACTGGGGCTGACTGATAGATTGATTGATGATTGACTGACTGATTCTCTTAGCCTTTCTCTGAAAAGATTCTTGCCTTCTTTATTTGTCTCTGGTTAATTTACCAAACTTAAGGGAGACGTCTACTTTTCTATAATACTAAATGTATTTGTTGTTTTCTTTTACGTTCAGTGTCCCTTCTTTTTTAAGGCCCCCTTGTGACATCAAAATAGTGTTAGCATTGAATTGCACAACTCATGGTTAACCTTGCCCAAAGGCTCATTTTCACTTGTTATTTAAGAAGCTTTTGCACTCATTGTCTTGTTCGAAGTTGTCAATCTCTAGCCACATATTCTGCTAATGTCAAAGCAGAATAGGGTCCTTAATACAGCCTATAAATCAGATTGTTAATACAAGATTCTCCTTCACCAAAACGGAGGAGAGGTGTACTTCGGTCATCTCTATGTCGCTCCTAACTGCCATTCTCAATGGTAAGACTATTTCAACTTGATGTCTTCATGGAGTGTGATCAACACATCAACACACACTATTTCATACTTTTGAACTTATGCCAATGGTACCTTTTGCTGTTTATTTTTTTTTAAGTCTTTTTTAAGATCAGATATTTCGTTTCGGAGTAAATAGATACAGATTGTGTGTATATATATTCAGGGAAAGACTTCAGTAGTGTAGCATTTCCCCAGCACACTGGTCTATTTTTATTCTTCCAAGTTACTCCCTATCACTTCCACAGTTGTTGCTGTCTGAAGGGTCCTAGTAGAAGTGCTACTCACCTCTTTCCATGGACTTCCAAGGGTGTAATTTAGTTTATGCGGTGGTCTAGTTTAGTCAAAAGATAGGAAAATTGCTTAACGAGTACCCCAGGGTTTCTGTCTGTAGTTTCTGCGGAAAGGTATTCGGTCCAGTTATTTGACATTTGACAGAGAAGCATCTGGAATCAAAACCCAAGCTGGTGCTGTTTCCAGTGGTGGGGTGATTGAACTGTGCCATCTTTTACTGCACGCATCATGCGTTTTAGAGCCCACTTCTTATCGCAGATACTCTTGAGCACCTAGGCATGCAGGTCCCCCCAGATAAGGCTGGAATGTACAGGAGATGCCAGGCTGCAGTTGCTTGTGCCTGTGCTAGACCGTCTGTGGCCCCAGCTGGCCCACCTCCGCTGCACCCTCTTCCCCTAGGTGTGCAGGAAGTGGAGGGTGCTGCACCGGGTGAAGTGGGTGGACTCTACCCAGCGCTGTGACCTGATTTGTCACGCACCCTCAGAACTGCAGTAATGGTCCAGCTGCTTCACAGGCAACTGGTAACCACCTCATTTGGGGGATGCTTCTGCCCTGCCAGCAGTGCCAGAGAGAACATCAGCTCTGTCACCTCCTCAAAGCCTGCTTTCTCAGACCTTTCCTGCAGGCTAGAGTTGGAGAGCAGCCTCTAATACCTGGAGGGTAAGTGTGAGAGAAGTTCTTCCGGTCAGATCCAAAGGGAGGAAGAAGGCTGTCGCCACATTGCGAGATCCGCGTTTAGTGTCTCTCTGTTGGGATTTTGCTTTTCTCAGCTATCCATCATCCGGGACCAGATGTCAAGATCAGTTCTTCAGTGGGCATTCCTATTTGGGTGGTGGGAGAAGGTAGCAAGCTGTAAGGGGAAATTATTAAACCTTTTTTTTTTTTTTTTTTTGAGATCTTTCAAGAGAAAGTAGTTTGGTCATCTTGTGAGGGGGGGAGTTCTTCAGCTGCAGTTTTCCTGGAAGCCAGGCATGTAGTAGAGTTGATTGTTAGAGAGATTCCTGCATAGTCTTACCCCATGGTTTCTGATAAGCTGCTATGAGCATGGAAATAACAATTTGGCCTTTTAATGTTTCTAATGGTAAGGACTTTAAGGCAAAAGGGGTTTACGTTATAAATATTTTATTGTAATAGTTATAATAAATAAGATAGGACCTAGTATATGCAGATATCTTTTGAAATGGAGATAGTTGTGAACAGAGCGTATCCATAGCTGTTTGATGTTGAATGCAATTGAGTCTTCCTGTTCCAGTGAACCAAACAATGGAAATCATTGGAAATTAACAACAGACTATGTGATTCTGGGAATAGCAAGCCTTTCTTTCCCTTTGAAAATATTTAATCCTAAATTAAAATGCTGCCGTTTTAAATTTTGAAAGAATCTCTGGCAGCATTAAAACAATCCAAGTTTTTCTCATTGTCTTTTCACCTGCTGAAAAATGATGTTTAGATGTCCTGTTTAATGACAGATTTCTATAGACCATGGGAGGAAAAAGCAATATTTCAGTAACTGAGCTTTAATTCTTTTTTTTTTTTTAGAGATGGGTTTTCTTTTGGGTGGTTTAAAAGGACTCAAACACAATTTCCAACCTTATCTTAGAAGTTTAAAAATGACAGCCTTACTTTGTATGGAGTCATTGTATTTTAATAATACCGTACACTTATTAGTGTTATTAGAGCAGTTCCTGGAAGCCAGGCATGTAGTAGAGTTGATTGTTAGAGAGATTCCTGCATAGTCTTACCCCATGGTTTCTGATAAGCTGCTATGAGCATGGAAATAACAATTTGGCCTTTTAATGTTTCTAATGGTAAGGACTTTAAGGCAAAAGGGGTTTACGTTATAAATATTTTATTGTAATAGTTATAATAAATAAGATAGGACCTAGTATATGCAGATATCTTTTGAAATGGAGATAGTTGTGAACAGAGCGTATCCATAGCTGTTTGATGTTGAATGCAATTGAGTCTTCCTGTTCCAGTGAACCAAACAATGGAAATCATTGGAAATTAACAACAGACTATGTGATTCTGGGAATAGCAAGCCTTTCTTTCCCTTTGAAAATATTTAATCCTAAATTAAAATGCTGCCGTTTTAAATTTTGAAAGAATCTCTGGCAGCATTAAAACAATCCAAGTTTTTCTCATTGTCTTTTCACCTGCTGAAAAATGATGTTTAGATGTCCTGTTTAATGACAGATTTCTATAGACCATGGGAGGAAAAAGCAATATTTCAGTAACTGAGCTTTAATTCTTTTTTTTTTTTTTTAGAGATGGGTTTTCTTTTGGGTGGTTTAAAAGGACTCAAACACAATTTCCAACCTTATCTTAGAAGTTTAAAAATGACAGCCTTACTTTGTATGGAGTCATTGTATTTTAATAATACCGTACACTTATTAGTGTTATTAGAGCAGTAGACGGTTAATTATAGCCTGTTCTGAGACATGTTAACTGTATATTAACAGTCATGTTTAAAAAGAATGATGTATACTCTCACATACGTGCTGCTGCTTGCTAGATTCTTTTTTAAAAATTCTTTTATAATGTAAGGAGTCAGATTTTTGGTCCAGTAGCATCAAAGGTGTTTTACTACAACAACTTAATTTTAAAACTTTCCAATGGGTTATAAAATTTTACTTTTTTTTTCCACATTGGAATTGGTACTGGCTTGATGGGCGTTTTCCAGGAGCATTGCAAAGGGTTGTGCCCCAGTAGTTTTAGCTTTTCCCAGATTGTATTTTGATACACCCACATTTTCTTGCTTTCTGATGACTTGGCCAACACAAACTACAAAAAGGTATTGAGTTCATCTAACCTCTCCATGCAGCTTTCTGTGGAACCGTTCTTGTCACTGTTTCTTTGGCCGAATTACGTTTTCTTACAATTCTGTATAACCCGATACTTAAAATCGATTGGAGCAATTGATCACAGTGGTAATTCCAAGATTGTTTCATTCTCCAAATCTCAAACCTGGGTTGTTACCTTTGGGATTGCAACTGGAAGGGTTTAAAGCTAGACTTAGCCTTACCTAAACAATTCTATCAAATGGATTAATTATTTAAATCCCCTCGATGTATTCAAATTTATAGATCTAAAACCTTGTGATATGATGCTTAAAAATGTACTAGTATCCCCGCTTTATGAAGTTCCTAGGTTGTGCTTTTATTTCTACAAGATGTATTAAATGACAGAAAGAGAATGAAGTGTCAGGTCCACGTTTGTGTAGGTGTCTGGACCTTGCACATGGCTCTCATTAAAGAATTGCGAAATTATGAATATCATATTGACCGGAGCTTGTGCTATGAAAGAGTTGTTGGAAAAAGAGACTTTTCTTTCCCATTTTCTGTTCTGAGTGGGGTTAATCTATGCATGCCTTGTTTTTCTGGATAATTGGGTACTTTTCTTCTTTAACTATGTGCTCTGTCGTTTTTTTGGATAGTAGCACCAGGGTTTTTGTTTTAATTTCATGGTCTGACCTTGTGGATTAGGATAAGTATCTGTTCAAGATGAGGGTAAATAGTAGGTTAGCTATTCAGGCTCCAGACCCTCCGGTGTGAGCAGACTTCCGGAGTCAACACAGAGCATGCCCCAAGTTCCTTGCCGAGGGGACACTGCCTAAGTGGTCTTTCTGATACCCCAGACCCAGAATACTGTGGACTAATGAGTCAAGCCTGCTTAACTCTCACCTGTTCTGTCCTACAGTGATTTTTTTCCCTCAGGAATTGAATAGGTATCTCCCATGATTACTGCATGCAGCACATTCTCCATTGTAACTGTACACATGATTTTTAAAGTGGCTAAGATTTAGGGTGTTGATGTTAATGAAGGTTTCACTCTGTTCCTTAAAACTAACACAAGATTTGCATTTGGGTTGTGCTACTTGCATTAAAAAAAAAATTCTCAAAAGTTCAGGGCATTCTCTGAAAGTTATCAAAAAAAAAAGCGTTCTTTTCAATGATATACATATATATTTAAATGTGCACGGAGCTATTTGCAGTGCAGACCTTTCAAGTGGCACACAGGGCAGTATTCCTTCAGCGGCGTGCTGCTGTGTGACCCATTGGATTATCAGGCACATTCTGTCTCTTTAAAAACACAGTCTCCTCTATTTGCCCTATTAATTGTTGATATGTTGCCATCCACGAGACAAAAATTAGAGCTGTAATTAAATAATCATGTGATGCTCCTTAGTGCCAGTGAGAGCAAACTCATTTTTCCAGGCCCTGATGGTCACTGGTGATTGGATTACTACTGGCTTGCTTTATTTATTTATTTTTTTAATGATTCTCTATGTGTAGATTACCCAACTCCTGTCCTTCTCTTCAAAATGAAAGAAAGTCGAAAACATTCAGTCAGTTAATTGGCTGGAGGTCCTCAGGGACAGAGGCTACACATACCTTTTACCGCCTCTGGTCACCTGGCAGGTTCTTTGGGGGGGTTCCGTCAGTGGTGTGGTTGCCTGCCATTTAATTTACACTGGTGTTCTGGCTGGGATGGAGGCATATGGGAATGCCAGGAGAAGCACAAAAGGAGCCGGGTATTAAAATTCAGAAATGATTAAAATTGAAATAAAAGGATGCTGCTTCTTTGCCAGTGCTCTGGCAGTCATTATGACACACAGAGATTCGTTCCTACCTTCATCTTTGCCTTCTTCCTCATTTCCTCTTGTTTATTGTTGACACGTTTTCCTTCTGTCTGTCTCCCGTCTCTGTATCTTTTTGCACCATTATGCATTCCTACTTCTCCCTCTTTCCTTAAGCATGGAGAAGCCTACTTAACCTTATTATAACAATAACAGAATAGGTGATTAATATTTAATATGCACATGATTAAAATTTCTCTCCCTTAAACATAGGTCAGCTGTATTATTATTAACTGGCATGTAATTTTTTATTTAAGATATTCTTACTCTGCCCCTTGCTGCTTTTGCAGCGCAGTCTACTTTAGTAGTGATTTAATATAGAATGTTTAGGAAACTGGCCGGCTAGTGAGAAAAGAACTTACCAGTCATGGATAATCAATTATGCATGAATTCAAATGTAACAGATGGAATCTGGTGAGTTAAAGTTTCCCCTTGCCTTGCCTTGTGGTTGTTTTTTTTTTTTTTTTCATTTTTTTCATTTGTTTGTTTGACACCTGTCTCTTATATATAGATAAACATCTAACGTAACATGTAAAAATTTTCCTTTCATCTTTATTTCCTCTTTAAAGTGAACTAAGATTGTTAAATTACATTTAAAGGCAGATGCTTTATCTGGTCTTTAAGATGATTGGATGTTCTGTTTTATAGGCATTGACCTGGATCCTACTTCACTGGTGAGGGTCACGAGCCAACTAGGAGAGTGAGAGGCAAGACCCAAATCTAGTGTCCTTACCTGTTCCCCTGTACTTTTCCAACTGTGCATGTCACATATTCCCTTCTGTGAGAGGTGCTTAGGATTAGGGGTGTTACACTGACTCTGTGTTTTAAAGGATTTCTGATGAAAACTGTGGTAAGCTACCTTTAAATGGTGTAATACTCTCTTGCATAACTTGCGAATATCACCCCTTATACATAGGTCATGTAACGCTCTGTACTCGTATATATGTAAGTATATTATGTGTACATTTTAGTCATACTTGGGTGTTGGCCAGACAGTTGGGTTTCTCAAATCTATTGGGAATGCCACGAGATTGGTTTTATATCCTAAACAGCGGCATATGTCAGTCTCAAAAATGCATTTACACTTGCTTGCAGTGTTGCACATTTTTAGTGACAAAACCTTTTAGTGTAAAGTGAACGACCAAGTTATTTTTTGAGAGCCTTGTTATCTGGAAAGAGAGATAAGTTTAATTTTCAAGACATATGAATATGCATTGTATCCACAACTGAAGTAATCAAAGAACAGTAGGTACTGACCATCTTTAAAGTCTTAAACCTTACAGGCTGGTCCCTGTCAATTTTTTTTGTATGTAGACTGTCGGATTCGCTCCCAAGCGCACTTCTAGATATTTAAAATCCAGTGGAGATGGCCCTTATAGAATAAAGAAAAAGAAACGACTTAGAAATAGCCTCAAGGGACTTTAGTTCCTTTTTGAAGTCAACGACCAAGTTATTTTTTGAGAGCCTTGTTATCTGGAAAGAGAGATAAGTTTAATTTTCAAGACATATGAATATGCATTGTATCCACAACTGAAGTAATCAAAGAACAGTAGGTACTGACCATCTTTAAAGTCTTAAACCTTACAGGCTGGTCCCTGTCAATTTTTTTTCGTATGTAGACTGTCGGATTCGCTCCCAAGCGCACTTCTAGATATTTAAAATCCAATGGGGATGGTCCTTATAGAATAAAGAAAAAGAAATGACTTAGAAATAGCCTCAAGGTACTTTAGTTCCTTTTTGAAGTCATACTGTAGCATTATTTATCAACTTTTTGCTTCATATCAGCTGGAAATTTGCATGTTTATTTATAGTCCACATCATCTAATGAATTAAATTTTACAATAAACACACAGATCATGTAAGAGGCACCTGCAAGATTGGTAACTACATATGCTTCAGTGGATAGGTTTTCTTAGTATTTTATTTAACGTTTTTACTCATAATGTGCCTTTTTAATTTGGCTTGACTGTGAGCATCCCTTAGTCATGTATATAAGAAAAACAAATACGTGTATGTAGATATGAACGTCAGTGAAGTTATAATTTATGTATGGATTAAAAATTCCACTATTAACATAAAAAAATCCATCATTAACAAAAAAAAACCCTAATACCAAAGCAATAGGCCTAGTGGATATAATATGTAGATCAGTATCTATGTATAACAAGAGATATTTCCAATGATTAATGTAGAATTAAATACTCTAATTCTTATTACCACCACTAAAAAGTAACTGACAAAATTAAAAGCCTTTTTTTAACAAGACATCTTTTACTGAAAAAAGAATCTGAAGTCTTTATATACAACTTAGAAATCATTGCACAAACAACATTTACACAGTTGTTATAGTTGGAACTGCAGCATCTAAGTATGTGATGTTCCAAGCACCGTTTCACTGAAAGGTCTACTACATCATGAATGTAGTTCCTTTTTACGCTTTCAAAAAAACATTCAAAAAATAATTTTCAGATGTGAGGTGCTTTTATTTTTTTCTATGCTTCTTTCTGTAAGACATTGTACTGAATAAAACTTGGTAAGAGAATCGTTTCCTTGCACTGGAGGGCCTGCAAATTGAGGGGGCTCTTGGTGTCTAATGACCACTCCATGTCAATTACCTTTGGGTCCGGAATTCATCATGTGGATTAATTCTCTAGCAGGCTGGACTGTGGCTGGTAGCAGGAAGGCAGAGCCATGGAAGGTCAGGAGTGGGCGCGGGTTTGATGTGTTGCAGCTCACCGTGTGTCTGAAGTTCGGGATGGTCTTTTCCTAAGTATCTGCCCACCCAGGGAAGAAAGGAAAGATTGTCTTCCTTTCGTTGTTTTGGTTACAGACCCTTGTGTAGTGTTTAAATACGTACAACATAAGAGATGCCATGTGGACTGTGGCTCAGTGTGCAGTTCAGTGGCGTTCCTTCCATTCCCCCTGTTGGCTGGTCAACACCACAGTTCCACCTCTCTTTCCATCAGCCCTGCATAGAATGTGCTGTAGTATTGAACTAAACTTCTTCACTTAAGCCATTTCAAACATTGGAGTGTTATTTATTTATTTATTATTTATGGAGAGGTTTTTGCTCTAGGGCACGTGTGCTCACCAGAAAGACAAAGAGAGACAGAGACAGAAAGTGAGAAATCGCCCAGGGGAGGTGGCCACGCCACATTCCCTTCTCCTCCATTCTCCTCTCGGGATCCTGGGCACGCACACACATGCGCCTGGCGTGAGTTTTAAGCTACCGAGTCCGAGACTCGAACAGCAGTCAGCTACATGAGAGTCCAGTGACATAGCCATTATGCCATCTTCTGGTCCAGGTAGATTATTTAATCCAGGCGCGAAGCCTTTGTTTCTGGTGGTGGCTCGTTTTCCCTGGCCCAGTGCATCCTGCCAGTGGCATGGCACTACAGAGTACTGGCTTGCTTTTGGCTAATGTCCCCATGAAAATGACCAGGAGCAGGATACAGGTCCCTTTGAAATGCTAAGTCCTTTCTTCCCCCAATTAGGCCAGAGAAGATTAGTAATACTTTTCCCATCACTATGGAAGTTTGGCTGATATATCTTGGATAAAGGTTGGTTGGAAATGTTGTCATTTGACTTCATTGGAATTCAAATGTCCTGAGCTTCCTGAAAGTGTTTAAAAAACCAAAAACCAGCCACTATGGCTGGGATGGTCTGCACCTGGCAGCTTGGCATACGCATGTGAATACTTTGGTTCTCCTCAAGGGCCGCGACCTAGTCTGGAGATCAGCTGAACAGGTTTGTACCATTCAGGGAGAAGTCCACTGTTCCAGGCTGAGCAGATCTTGGGGAGAAAAATCACACTCAACTCTGTTGGAAAAAGAATGAAAGGTAACTCAGATGGCTCCGGTAAATAGGTGGTGTGGTGGTTAAGGATGCTGGACTCCTACATGACTGACCTTGGTTTGAGTCCCGAACCTGGTGGCTTGCTTCCTCACTTTCTCTCTCTTACTCTGTCTCTCTCTGGTCAAATGAAAATAAATAAATAAAGTTAAGGAAAATAATTATATATATATATAAAAAATAACAGACCTGTTTTAGAACTGTACCTTCCATATGTAATTTTGTGGTTAGTCGCTTGTGTCTGTGATGATAAATCCCATAGCTGCTCAGGATTTCTGGCTCCCCAGTAAATCTCAGGCAAGTGCCCAAATGTTAATTTATCATGGTTCCTCAAATACCATACTTTATTCCCCAAATCAGTGATTTAATAGCTTGGACCAGCCCTGCCAGTTTTTAACCCTTTTTATTGTTTTGTTTTTGTTTTTGAAAGAAGTTACTTGCCTGTACATCCTTTTTTCAGGTTTGAGGCGACTCTTGCTTCTTAGAGACAGCCCTTAACATTCCCACATGATCCCAAGACCGGATTAAAAATGTCATCTTAGGGGCATCCAGCAAGTATATCTGATTTCCTGTCTCCGCCACGCCACCTAACCCAGTGAATGTCCCACTTGGGTGTACACCATCATGGCTTTGAAAGCTTCAAAAACCAGAATGCCTGGGGCTTGCCCCCAGCTGCAGTGGGGTGCAGCCTGGACATTTGCATTGTGACCCCAGCACCTGGCTTCTAAGATTGTGAAGCAGCATTCTCAGAGGCCCTCGGGGACAGAAATTAGAAACAGTCTAACCTGCCATTTGGTGACAGCACAGTGAGACTCCGGAAGTGTATACAGAAGTACATCCTTAAGATGCTTTACTGTCTTCCAGTTTGGAGGGACAGACCTACATACAGAATGCCACAGTCCCCTTGCCCAAAAGCACAAACAGCCTGGGCACAGAGAAGGCTTTGAATAGAAGAGGTGGGGAAAAATGCTGAATATTAAAGGAAATGCCCAAAGGGAGGTCTCCAAGTCAGAAGAGGCAGGAAGGGTATTCTGGGGTGGTGGGGCCCAGCCGGAAACCCTAAGGGCTCAGGTGGAAATGGCCATGCGTTGGCAGCTGAAGGAACCTCCCTGCTACCCACTCCATTTGGGATCTAGGTCTAGGTAACAGCAGCCGTTTGGGTGGACTCCTGATCATGTTCCTTGTCAAAGAAAGAATTCACTCCAAAATCAATGGAAGGAAAGACAGCTTTTACAATTTTTCGGTCCAATAAGTTGTGCTAAGTAACATGGAAAGACCTGATACCTGTCAATTTCTAGAAGCCAGTTAGTGGCTGCCCTTTTCCCTTATCCAGATTTCCCAAAACTGGCATAAACTTTGACCTTTCTTTGCTCAGCTGTAATAATGATTTTTTTTTCTTTGGAGAGATTTTCACTGTAGGGCGTGTGCGCTCGCCAGACAGACAGAGACATAGAGACAGAAAGCGAGAAATCACCCCCAGGGGGGATGGTCACGCCGCAATCCCTTCTCCTCCATTCTCCTCTCGGGATCTTGGGAACGCATGCACGCGCGCCCGGCGTGAGTTTTAAGCCACCGGGTCCGGGACATGAACCGCGGTCGACTACGTGGGAGTCCAGCGACATAGCCATTACGCTAACTGCTGGTTCCCATGATTTTTGTCTATTAAAACCATATTGTAAATTACCAGGGGCTATTTACATTTACCCCAAAGTAATTAGGAAACACCTTTTGATCACTATCGGCTCACTGTCATTGAAATCCAGTTGGGGGGAGGGGACGGCACAAAACCCCAGTCCCTTAGAGCTCAGGGCCATTGCTCTCACCTCCTCTGTGTCAATTTCCAGTCCTGTGCTGTGGTATTTTGCAGTACACCATTATCTGTTGGTATCTGATTCCCTCCCAGTTTGGAAAGGAGGGAATTAAAGCACCCAAAAGAGACATTTCTTTGTCTTAAAATTTTTTTATTATTATTTTTTAATTTGTCCAGAGAGGTGGAAAGAAAGTGAGAAGGCAAGCTGCCAGGTCTGGGACTCATACTGTGGTCTGCCATGTGGGAGTCCAACACCTTAACCACCACACCACCTGCTGGCCTCCAAAAGAGACATTTCTAAGGGCAGGTTAGGGGTAAGAATGGGGATGACTGGTTTTTAACTTCAGGTGAGATGATCAAATCCCCACGAAAGGCAGCATTTGGACTAAGTGCCTGCTATTCTAAGTGTATTCAGGGACACTTTTTGTATAGACATGTGAAAGTTGTCTGAAATGTGTGTTCACCATTACACGTCTCATTACACGCAACGTTACAGATCTATGGGCACATTCTAAATCGGGACATGATCTCTGTTTGGACGTATGAGAATGTCTGAAAGCCGCTCAGCACCTCTCAGACTCCCCTGGGCCAGGTCCTGGATCCCCTTAGTCATCCTCTGTAGGTGTGCCCTAGGTCAGTGCTGTCCGGTGACCTTCCTACCCTGGGCCCGTGCGCTCTACTCTGCCCCATGACACAGCGACTAGCCACCTGGGACTTTTGAACACTTGAAATGTGACTGAGGGACTAAACTAGATTTTATTTACTTTTAATTAATTCAAATGTAAGTGACGTAGTACCTGCTCCGCTCTTTCCTCCTCCTCACTTCTGCAGTCTCTAAAAAGCATTGTCAGGGCAATTAGTGCTGGAAATTACTTGCCAATGACACGGCGCTTTTCGCTCTCATTCACTCATTCATAATGTCAGTGTTGCAGGGACAGAGTTTCTGGTAGTATGGCAGTGAGCAAGGAGCAGTCTCTGCTGTGGTAGGGCTTACAGTCTAGTCAGGGTGCCATTTATTAAGCCAATAATTATCCAAATTGCTAATTGATTAATGGGCTCTGATGACAGGTGCAAAGGGGAAACACAGAATGCCATGCGAATCTATAATGGGGGCCTGAGGTTTTTTTATAGAATTAGTCAGAGAGTTTAATCAGTGTTCTGATAATGAACTAACTACGTAAAGCATTAGGCAGCTCCCCTTCCCCACGTCTGAGGTTGGGTCAGGTGGCCTGCAGGATCGCCAGCTCTGGGTAGGGCCACTGATATGAGCCATGCCGTGACCTCCAGAGACGTGGCTTCTGCCTGATTAAGCTGCGTGCCCACACACACCGCAGACTTTGGTACTCATCTAAGTCGATTCTTTCTTAAGCTGCATGCAGATGTGATGGTACGGGTCATCATACAGAAGGAGGGTGCAGATGTTTACGGGATATTGCATTTTCTCTCCGGTATATGTTTTGACAAAGTTGTTTGGGCTCCAGCCTCAGCCTTTCTACCCAGCTCTGAACAAATCAGTATTTGGTCCATTCAAGAAACGATGTGGAAATCAGTCCTGACATCTCAGACAGACAAAATGAGACACAGAACAGCAAAACATATGGCTCAAATAGAAATCCATATATGGCCAACACAGACCATATTCCCAGAAATTCATACATGGAAAACACCACCTGCAGCTAAAGCCAGAAAACAAAGAGTCGATATGACAAAAAGAGCAGTGTGTGCTAGGGAGATGGTGCTGTTTTAAGTGTGTAGAGAGGTAGCCAACTGTATTTGAATTAAAAAAGCTGGAGGGGGGGACATGTCCTTAGAAAGTGTTATGGTGGGAGGCACTGCTTCACAGTCACTGGCGGAATTGCCATATCTTAAAAGCTTTCGAATTCTAAATGCTTTCTCTGTTTATTATAAATGTATGTGCTATTCAGAACTCTGAATGCGTTTTAATGCTTTCGGATATCTGCCTGCATATTTATCTTAATACGTTGCCATCTGAAACATGCTGTGGTCCTTTCATTAAGTTTTTAAAAAATCTCGTGTATCCGTTACAATATTTTCTCTTCGCTTTCTTTGTGCAGCCAGCCTCAATGTCTTCCCACGTGACGGAGGATGGGTGCACCGCCTTTCAACTCTGTCCACGTGTTACCTAGTTCATGTATCTGAGCTGCAGTTTTTCATGTCCTGAGGTTTTCTGTTGTGATGGCCAGACTGCACAAGTTTCACTTTTTTCAACGTTTGCTTGCATCTTTATGGTGGAGATGAGATGCCGGTGTAGGATCAGTTGATATTTTGCACACACACCCCCAGGATAGTTTATATGCTCACACATGCCCAGGAAGGTGGCATTTTCCTAGTGACCTTTCTTCTTTCCTGCTACATTTTGATCTGGGTTTGCACTGGCCGATAGTCAGCAGATATAATGAACACTTTAAAGCAGCAGGTCACCTATAGTAATTAAGCTCATCAATGTAGCACATACCACTGGGGTCTAAAGCTCTGTGTACCATTTTACTTATGTCACTTCTGACATAGTTGTGGCATAGAGCATGTGTTTGAGAGAAAATTAATATGTATATATGATGAGTAGCTTTCTGATGCACTATAGTGTTACTTTTTATAGTAAAGTTACTGTTAGGGATCTTTATGCTCATCCTGTTTATCATTGTCCAAAGCTCTGTCAGTCCTTCTTACGGACTTGTGCATTTATAAACCAGTTTGTGACTCCTGGATAAGTGGTCTTATCCAAATTTAAAAACGACCGTTTTCATTTCCTTGTTCCCAACTATTTCATTAGGCGGCTAGACAATCAGGAGGCCTTTTGTCTGTTTTTGCA
The DNA here is from genome assembly GCF_000334495.1 of Tupaia belangeri chinensis. Lineage (NCBI taxonomy): Eukaryota > Metazoa > Chordata > Mammalia > Scandentia > Tupaiidae > Tupaia > Tupaia belangeri. The sequence continues at coordinate 2,448,312 of NW_006208670.1, read as the reverse complement.
AGATGATGAGATAGATGTATTTACACTATTTTACTTTAGTCTGTCTTAATACTGATATTTGCAGTAACTTTTTTTGAGTGTTCCTTTCTCTTAGCTCAAGTTTTGTTTTGTCTCGTGTTTTTTTGTTTTTTTTCTTTTAAACATTCAACTTGAGGTGAAGTCGAATGGTCAAATGGCATTGTAGCTATAGTCCACTGTAATTTTTATTTAAAAATTTTTCTGTTTGTAGATTCGTACAACATGATCCTAGACTGCACTGTTTCTTCTGAAAACAAAGTTGGTTTCAGGGAAACATGCCCAGAATGACCAGTGGAAGCCACTATTACTATTACAATGTCCATACTGGAAATTGCAAATTGAACTCAGACTGGGAAACCACTGTCATGACTGAGGTCTTTTTTTTTTTTTTTTTCCAAATACACACTTTTTTTGATAAGTCGAACTGTCCCCCTTCCACAATACAGACCTTAACACCAGTGGTCTATTTTACATAGTTGTGTATTCCTTGTTGATCCTATTTCCTATACGTTACAGAACCCTTATTTTCTGACATGCCAACTTTTACAAATGTAGTCTCACTTAGGCTTTTTAGTAAAGATGCCCTTAAGTTTCTTCTCGGTTTTGGATGCCGTTTTGGGTGTTACCACCTGGGCCGCCTTCTGCTCAGGGCTTGGGCTTACCTATACCAAGATTCATGGTGGCCTTCCTTGGTTTTGACCAATCTTTCTGGTTTGTGGGTGAAACTCGAGTGCTCTTAGGAGGGATGTATTTTCACTGTTTCCCCTCAACTTGTTCTCCCCCAGCAGGGCCACCTTCCCTGGACTTTTCTTGTTTCACCCTCTCCTTTTCTTAGATTTGTCAGCAGGTATACCTGAGAGTGCATTGGTAGTTTTTAAAGAGCTTAATTTGCATATTTCCCTCTTATTTCAGTACTTGTTCTAACTTGTTGCTTTTCTGTGTGATGAGACATTGATCTGATTTTTCTCCTTCCCCTACCAGTGTGTTCTGAAAAATAATTCCTATAACATTTGTGTTCCTGTTTAAGGGCTAACTGCCTTCAGGGTGCTAAAATGGTACCACACTCTGTAAAGGACGCATGGGGGTGAGAGGGTAAATGTTCTCGATTCCGGCAAGTGCGTTTAACCGATGATCTACATAAGAGGATCAGTCTTAAGTGCCGATGCCCATTCACCAGGGCTGTACCTCAGTCCAGATCGCCGAGCCCCCCTCTCCTGACCTTCAGGCTTGGTGGCACGTTTCCTTCTAGTGACCCACATTGTGTTGAACTCGGCCACTCTGGGTCCTCCTCCTAGGTGTTCTCGGGCCCAGAAGTGAGGCGGTTTCAGGCTCTGCCCTTACGGAAAGCTCTTCCCAGTCCCTTCTAACGGGGGCTCTTAATAGTTTCGGGGCCACCCTCCTTCCAGGGTAAATATTCCCGAGGGCTTTGGAGGTTCCCGGCCTGTCTGGCTCAGCCAGCGTTCCAGCCCGCGCCGCGCTCCACTTCCTGAAGTCTCCCCACCTAGCTCCCCGGCTGTCACCTGTCTGTCCGTCCCCGTCCCCCGCCGGGCCGGCCGCGCGCGGCGCACTCCTCCCGGGGGCTTTGTGGCGC
>NW_006208670.1:2413049-2445381 GCF_000334495.1 Tupaia belangeri chinensis | reverse complement strand
GAGCCGCGGGAGGGGCGCGGGACCTGCTGTCCCCTCCCGGAGACCGCGTCCGCAGTCGTCTCCCCGGCTTTGCTTTTCCCCCCCTTTTTTTCCCCCTTTTTAAGAGGATCCTCAGTCACCACCTCGCCTGCCCAGCAGCACCACCGCGCACCGCTCCTAACGGGGTTTGCTTTGTTTTTACGATTTCCCCCAACGAATCACTTGTCAGATCAATTTTATCTTCCCCCTCCTCCCTGCTTCCCACTCTCCCCTCCTCCCCAGCGAAAACCCCGTGCTCGGAGGTTAGACATCCGAACAGACCGTAAATGTTGTTTTTCGAATTGTGATTTTTTTTTCTGTTTCCCTCTTTTTTTTTTTTTTGAAACCCCCCTCTCCCATGGCTACCCTCCTGGACGTTGCTTTCTGCCCTTCCCCCGCTTAGGGGGCGGGGTAGGGGAAGAGAAAATAATACAATTTCAGGGGAAGTCGCCTTCAGGTCTGCTTTTTTTTTTTTTTTTAATTAAAAAAAAGGGGGGGGGACATAGAAAACATCAGTCTTGAACTTCTCTTCAAGAACGCGGGCTGCAAAGGAAATCTCCTTTGTTTTTGTTATTTATACGCTGTCAAGTTTTGAAGTGGTGAGTTTCAGGTCGGTTTTGCTAATTTCACTCCGTAAAACTGCAGTGTTTCTGTTTCTAGATAGTACTTTGCTTCTTTGTCTCTTTAAAAGGTCACAGTGAAAGCTTGGCCTGGATCGTGCCGGCCATATGGAATGGATAAGGGCACCAGCTCTTAAAACGTGATTATGGGGTTCTGTGGGGGCGAGGGAGCCACCCAGCAAGGAACTCACTGAACAGGATCCCACACTGCCAAAAGAAAAATAGGCTTTCGAAGCCGGAATTTCGTGCTTTTCTTGCCTTTTAGAGGAAATACTGATCATTGTGACGGAGTTCTCTGTTTTATTCAGTCACGATCATGGATGGTCTTAGTTTTTGTGCAGGGAAATGGGATTTTACGCAACTAGCCTGCTTCCCGTGTGCCAAGCCAGACAGGACACTAAAATGGTTTTAAAACGTGTCACTCCAAAGAAACTCTTCAGCCTGACATCTGGTGAGACCATAGTCAGTTCCAGCTGCTGTCAGACCACGCAGGCCTGGTGGAGGTTGCTCTTTTCAATTCCGAACTGAGGTTCGGGGAACTTTAGCCTTGGGCTTAGAGTTTAAAGGAGTAAATTGGGTGTTTTATGTGCATGTAATTTTGCTTTCTAATGTGAAGCTTTTTACAGGATGACTTAGTGTTTAATAGACACTTATAGGTGGGTATTCAAAGGACAATTTTGCATGACCTATTTGATGTTTTGATTGTCAATACATTAAATTATAACCTATCGCTTTCATTTGCCCTACAGCTTACAGTGCTGTTAAGCTTCATGATTACTTAATATGTTTTGTAGCATTAACTTTGATGCTGTTGCCTACCTCATCCTTCTGCTGTTCTTAAATGGCCCCAAGGGTTAAGAATTTCCTTTTTAAATCATATGTTTTAAAAATTCGTCTTCTGTTCTAGGGTGAGGCCACCAATTTCAGAGAAGGCAGCTCTGTATTATAATTCACATGGAAACCTTATAAAGAGTGTTTTGAATAAGTTAATAATCACCACTCTCTAATTTTGGCTTTAGATCGAAGTTTAATATAATGGAAAAGAGTAATCTTGATAGAAGTGGTTTAAAAAGGCACATTTATTGTTAACGAACCTCATAACCAAAAACAGATGGGGCCTCGATCAACAGTAAACCATCAGTTCTCAGCTTGCCACCCTGCTGTACAAAGATAAATAGCCATTATCATCTCTCAAACTTTCAGCTTTCACTGCCATGCTTAAGGTTGCTTCTAAACCTCTAGCATTTCTTACCCCCTTCCCTTTTGCTTCATTTTGTGGGATGAAGTCCTCTGTGGTTAAGCAGGGAAAAAAATGTTTACAGGACAGCCATGCTAATCCAAATGGACTTGCAACAAGACTACATAGTTTGGTATAGTAAGTTTTTTTTTTTTTTAAAAAGGTACAAGAGGCATGCAGTTACTAGAGAAGTGGTCATATATTCGGTGTGGTTATCCTGAATGTGGTTCTCTCAGTATTGGCAAGCTCAGGACTTTAAGTACCATGAAAGTTCATAGAATGATTCTCCTCACTTGTTTTTACCAGTTTTAGTTAAAACAGTGTTTTTGAAGTGACTTTGATATTGTACAGATGATTATAAAGAGTATGAAATTGATGTCTAGTACATACTGTAACTGAAAATAATGATCTGTTCATTTTTTTCTGAAGTTATTGCATTAGTGAGATTATTTTTGAATACTGGAGATGGTGTTTTACCAATAGCATCAAGTTTTGTGTGTGTGTGTTTTTTTTTAATGAGCTTGGCACTTCAACTTCATGTGTATATCACAAAATATTTTCAAGGTTTTTGCAGTTTAAATTGCACACAGCATTCTGTTACTAGTGGACAACTAATTAGCCCTAAAACACACGAGTTATGATGCTTCAGTGCCTAGGCTATCTGACCAAAAACATTCCACGCCTTTCTGTTTACTTAGGGCAAAATAACCCAATCACACATTTGACCTGACACTTGACTAGCTCTTTAATAGGTCCTATAACTCTTGAAACTTTGATAGTTAAAAACTTACTGTGCATTAACTTGTAAAGCCACTGGGCAGTTTAGAAAGCAGGTAGACGTTTTGCTACCTTTATTTGAGATGGTATATATTTTTTCCATAAACATTAAAATATATGTAGAAATGTGTACCTACACGTTATATTTAACTTGTATTTTGAACTGTAATAGTCTTTCTATCTGTTGTGAAAGTTCCTATTCCACAAGTTTCTCATTTTAAAACACTGGGACTCCATATATGCAATTTGTTATTTTCTTTTACTTGGGGTAATTCTTGTTCCCAAAGTGAGCCCATCCCCTCCCATTTAGTTTTGTTTATAGATGATAAATTACCTTTTTATTCATGTGTGTGGGTACAGTTTTCACAAATGATTCCGTTCATTTGAATGGAAATGTAGTGCCGTTATCTGTTATAGAAATATGGTAACATCTGTAGGGTACGTAGGTAAGCAGTTTTATAACTACACTGTCTTTGTGGAGACAGAACGAGAGGTAAAATATTTACATGGGACACGTTTGTAGATACAGCCACCCACCCCCTCGCCCCCATCCAATCATAACATTTCTTCTTTTTAAATTCTGGCAGGTGATCTTTAGACAGTGATTGAGTATGGATCATTTGAACGAGGCAACTCAGGGGAAAGAACATTCAGAAATGTCTAACAATGTGAGTGATCCGAAGGGTCCACCATCCAAGATTGCCCGCCTGGAGCAGAACGGGAGCCCGCTAGGAAGAGGAAGACTTGGCAGTACAGGTGCAAAAATGCAGGGAGTGCCTTTAAAACACTCGGGCCATCTGATGAAAACCAACCTTAGGAAAGGTAAATACTTTGGCTCCAAATCCTGGAAAGCTGCAAACCCTGGTTTCTTCCCCAAGGCCACAACGCTGCGTGGGGCTGACTGGCAGAATGAGCTTTGTCTGTTCTTTTCCTTGATTCCCTCTCTGATCTGGAAATAGTTACATCCCAGGTTGTCATGTCAATCACTTTCTGAGATGGCAGGCTGTGTGCTTGGGTGGAGCATCGTACTCTGCCAGAGACTAGACTCATTGGACTTTTGGGATGATAAGAACTGAATGAAATCGAGTGGACTGAGTCCACGCAAGGGTCCACTCACTGGGCCTTCCTGTGGTAGAGGTGGTTGCTTACACTAACCCTGATTTAGAACAGGAGGCAGGTTGTTTGCGAACTGCCCTAGCTTTTCCCCAAAGTTTTTAGTTGTGAGGCAGTTTCAGAGATCATAGAAATCGTATGTGAGATATAAGTTTTGTGATGCCTTTTTTTTTTTTTTTTTGGGTGGCTTATTTTCTTAAGAGCAAATTTATTATTAAGCAGTGAAAAACCTGATGATTCCTATTTTTGATTTTTTTTGCTGTCTTGGGGTGGTTTTGATGAAGGAAGGGCAGGTTTTTTGCCAGTTATGCCCGCATGACTCCTGTTTACTCACATGAAGTTGATGAAGTTTAACAACTTTGTGTTCAACCCTTGTTTGGAAAGCAGTGCCTGTGGTGGGTGTAGTGTGTGTGTCTCATAAGGTCTTGTGTGGTTTTTGGGTTTTTTTTCTTTCTTTTTTTTTTTTGTGACATGTATAGGAACCAGATTTTTTTCTTCCATTTGCTAAGCAAAGGATAAAAATACCAGCTCATAGCAGGCAAGAATATTAAGTAGATAAAGTTAGAAGGCAGAGGAATTTCATTGTGTTTGATGGATAACATTTATCATACAATCATTTATTTTTTCCTTGGTTTGGCGAAAACAAAGAATATATTGATCTTGAAATGAACAGACACAGCAGTCCGTATTGTTAGATTTTTATCTATTAAAAATGGAAAAACAGCACTTCAGCAAATTCTTTGGCCTCTACTCATGATTACCCTATTTATTGATTGTTTGCCAAGAATGTATGCATCTTAAGAAAGCCAGGGTAAGAGCATTAAAAATATAATTTATTATGGCTTTTCAAACAGAGTGCATTAATATTACACTGTGAAGCTCTGAGGCTCTATAAAAAAGACTTTCTGACGCCTGCAAACATATAAGTTCCATAAATTCCTAAATAGGAGATTTCAGCTGTCTCTGGTATTATGTGATATTTGCACAGCAAACTTTAATGCCAGGACAGTTTTAGACAAGGATTCTACAGACTTCACTGCTCCTTATGGTAGACGTGCTGTTTACACAGGCTCATAAACCTTCAGCAAAAGCTTCTAAGACTGCCTTCAGGTTTAAATCATGTGCTATTTTTAGCATTCAGCAGTGACCAGTGCTCTCCCCTTTGAAAGCTGGAAGGTTATGAAGTTGCTGCAGTTGGGAAGTCTCACCAAACACCAGCACAAATAATCAGGTGGTTCAGAGAAGGCTGCTGCTCAGCCTCACTCCTCGTCACAGGAGGGCAACCACGACAGTGTGGTAGATTTAACAGCGAGATTCGTAATTCCATATTGCTATTGCTATTGCTGCTTCATCTGGAGCCACCTTGATCCTGTAGCGGTTACCTCTAAAGGGGATCGGTAAAGTCCAGAATAAATCCAGACTCTCTCAATAGTTTGAAAAGCCTGTAGTTATTTCAGAGGTCTCAAGGCAAGCAGCGTAGTTGAACACATGGGCTTCGTGTCTAAGAGGAGAAATCAGTGTGTACAGTCTTGTTTTCCTGAGCCAGTGTTTGAAAACATCCGAGCCGGGGGAGGAGGGACCCGAGTACAGTAATTTCACTTCCTGCTCAAATGCCTTTTAAAATTTTTTCATGTCTTGCATTCATACTGACTTCTTTTAAAAATGCCATTTAATTGCAGAAGGGTCTCTGCTTAGTCCAAACACCAAAATTACTAAGCCTTTTGGTGTTGTGTTGTTGTTTTTGTTTCCCCCCCCCATCTTATTTTCAAGTGCCTGGTTTCTGTTTGACAGGTGCTAGATAAAAATTATGGCTGAGATGAGAAAGCACTACTAAGAAAAAGGGGTTGAATGTTTTTGTTTGTTTAGGAGATTTTGCCAAAATACCTCCAAGCCAAGGAAGAAATCACCAGTTTGCATATTGCTATTTTTGCTGTGGCCTCCCCAAGTCGTCTTCAGATCCCTGACGGGTTCCCTCTCTGGTATAAAACAGCTGAATGAATGACAAGAATATTGGCAAGCTCTGCAGCTTGTTTTTCATGCCTTGCCTGTTGGTACCTCCGAGTGAGTTTGCGAGCTTTTCTAAGTAAACCTAAAGGGGTTTATTTGTCAGAGTGAGAATCTCTTGTGAACAGTTCACTGGAGCTTTTGGTGAGGACTCGCATGTAGAAAAATGTAGCCATTTTATTGCCAGCTTTTGTTCGGCAGAAACAAGCAAGCAGAGAGTTTTTAAAGGGCCGCTCTGGTGTCAGTAGGAAATCCTGATTTTTAGCTGTGCTTGGTATGCGCCAGCCGTCTTCAGAAGTTGGTAGGGTACTTGAGTCCAGAGGACAAGACTGAGAGAGGTATTAGCGTTGCAGGACTAATGGGGGGTCCTGGGTGCCCTGTGAAAGTAACCCTTGCCATCATTTATGCTGAGGGTGATGCCCTCCTGGCAGTCTGCCGCAGAGCAGTTCAGATGCATCTGCTTTTAACCCTTTTCCGTGAGCGTGGGGAGTCTGACACTGCGCTGTGTAAACACCTTGACTACCGCAACGTACTGAGCTTCAGTTTCTAGAAGAAACCTCTCTTCTACAACTGGTGTGGCCTGGGCTTATTCATCTCTGGCTACTGAGTTACTGCGTAGGCTCAAGGGAAACAGAGGCCATGTCAAAGCTCTGCCGATTTCCTTACCCTAAAATGTCCTGAGGAGGCCAGTTTTCCTCTTCTGTCATTTTTATCCTTTTTTGCTACAGCCTTCATTGTTCATTTAAGACTTACGGTTCCTGTTGTATCTTTTTAAGTCAGGTAAATTAAACGAGCAGTCACAAAAATAAATGTTATTTATGTGCATCACGCGCATATTAAAATGAGGTATTAGGAGCATCAGTTCAGTGAAGTTCTGTGTGTGTGTGCGTTTCGTGGAACCAGTTAAAGGAAATACTAAAAAGAAAAGAGGAAAATGATCATTTTAGTCCAAGGTAATTTGTTTGCGCACAAACAGGAAAAGTTTATTATTAACGAAGGCCTGTGGGCAGCGGTCAGGTGGGCTCTTCTGCACGACCATCGTGAGTGGTGTTTGCATACTGCATACCCCCACAGCACGTCAGACAGACGCACCGGGGTCTCTCTCATCAGCATTTTTATTCAATCAAAACAGTAATTCTGCACTTACTGTTTTTTTGGAAAATACCCCGTAACATTAGAGCAGAGCCCACCTTACCTTAGGACCAAGTTCACATGCTGTTTTCATATTTCTCTCGTAACTTAAACACATAAAAGAATGCATATATTTGTGTGTGCGTTGCTGCGTCTCTGCACCCAGTCTGCCTTGGAAACAGTGTCTCCCCCTCTCGCCGTTGTGAAGATTTATTTTTATGGCTTAGTTTTTCCTCCCCCCCACCCCCGAATGTATTTCTGAAGATTGTTCGTTTTCTGTCTCTTTTCCTCCATTTTTTTTTTTCCAATAGGAACCATGCTACCAGTGTTCTGCGTGGTAGAACACTATGAAAATGCCATCGAGTACGATTGTAAGGAGGAGCATGCGGAATTTGTGTTGGTGCGAAAGGACATGCTTTTCAACCAGCTGATAGAGATGGCGTTGCTGTCTCTGGGTTACTCGCATAGCTCTGCTGCCCAGGCCAAAGGTAAACAATGCGTACGTGAGGTTGGAAAGATTGGCGTTCTTTGTTTACCTTGCAGAGAGTGCACTGAGTATTTTCCTTCAAAGAACTGGAACTCGACTGTTACACTGGTTCCTTATAGACTGTGGCTTTAAAAAATTGGCTTAATTCAGTTTGGTTTAGTTAACACACATTTTGCTCATGTGGAATGTCGAGGTAGATTTTTTTTTTAAATTACTTCAGCTGAATCATTAGTATGCTTATTGACCTTAATAATCTGCTCCACTGAGGACCCACAAGGAAGTGAGGAGCGTATTTGAGCAGATGGACTGTTGAGAGTCAATTTGCATTTATGACTGAATATCTAGTTCTGTTTCTTTTATTCTGTTTCTGATGGTTTTATGGGCTGTAAAGTATTTTTCAATGCTGATTCCCACTGCAGTAGAGAATCTTATCTAAATCGTAAAGCCATTTAGAACTGGTTCAGCAATGTCTTATTAGAACTTCTTGTAAGTTCGGAAAATGTGGCCTTATGCATAGGTTTTATTGATGGGGTTTTATTTCCAAAATAATAAACAACCCTACAGTCATTTACATAATTTCACAATTTGGAAAAGCTAAGCTGTGACAATTCTCATTGACCTGCCTTTGAGAGGGAAGGGAATCATTCCATCAGAAATAACAATATTGCTGGTGGGGGGCCGTAGGAAGAAGAAAAATAAAACCTTCTACTCTAGATGTTGTCTGAAGAGTAAACTAGTTAGTGACATATTCTCTTTATCGGAAATAGGGCTAATCCAGGTTGGAAAGTGGAATCCAGTTCCCCTGTCTTACGTGACGGACGCCCCCGATGCGACAGTGGCTGATATGCTTCAAGACGTCTATCACGTGGTCACACTGAAAATTCAGCTGCACAGGTAAGTCAGGACAGCCCTTCCAGGGCAAAACGTGCTTCTTATCCGATCCTGGGAAATAAAGCATATCTGGTCTGCCTTCAGCTCTTGCTTGACAGTACTGAATCCGGACAGGTGCTGTTACCCTCTCCCTTCTGCTTTGTTTTTCCCCTCCCTTCCATCATTTAAAAGCAGCCCCCCGCCAAATTTGTAGGTTTACACAGGTTATCAAAAGATCAGACCTTTCTGCATTTCCTCAATTAAATGATGCATGACAAGAAGGCATTTTACATAAAGTTTACTTAAGAAAAAAATATTTTTGCATATCATGAACAGTGCCATCTGTGTACATCTTGGGAAAGAATGTCTTATTTACTATTGCTGCGATCCTGTTTATTTATATAGATTTATTTTTTTGCCCGTTTCAATTCGTATGAAAAGAGGAATGAAAAGAAAGCGGTGAATACGTTCGTGCTTTTCACGACGGCTCGTGAGCGCAGTGCACCTTAAATTGTCTTCCCAAGCGCATCAGAGCAGGAAGGTAGAAGTAACATGGAAAAATAGCCACCACAGGCAGCTGATGTATAATTCATGCATCGATACAGCAGATGTGTTGTATAAAGTAATTAACTAATCGGAACAATCAGGAGCCCGAGCGCAATCTCCAGATGCATCTGTTTGATGCGCAAAATGAAATCTGTCTGTCTTAAAGGAATGTTCTGCAGCGGGATGCAATCTTGTAATAATCCCCCTTCTAATCTATGTCTCAAATAGTTGCCCCAAACTAGAAGATTTGCCTCCCGAGCAGTGGTCGCACACGACAGTGAGGAACGCACTGAAGGACTTACTGAAGGATATGAATCAGAGTTCGTTGGCCAAGGAGTGCCCCCTCTCACAGGTACTTAGGATAGCGTGGAATACACAGAGGTCCTGGACGGCCCCGCATTCAGGTTCGATGGGGCTTTCTGTCTCTTTAAAGCAACTAGTATCTGAAACAGAATGTGCCAAAAATGCAAAGTGATTTGACCGTTGGTGACCTTTTGAAATATGCCTGATTCATTCTGAACAGAGCCTTACGCTTTTTCTCCCTAGAGGAAAAGAGAGGAAGAGTGTTTCCATGAAAACCTGTGTAGCGGAAGACCATGCTGACTCGATTTTAGGTTTGTCTCCTAAGATCAGGGAGCATGGTAGCTGCCCTCTCCCATGTGTCCTTGAACCAAGAGGGTCAAGGTGCTCCAACTTCATAAAGCTTCAGTGAGTGGGCATGGCAACGTCAGGGTTCCTGTGCAGAAATACCACCATCTGAGTCAAATAAGAGTACGGTTCTTGGATATCTTTTATTATTTTAAATTGAAACAAAGATGGTTAGCCAAAAGAAGACTAGCCATTTCTCCACTAAAGGTTGAATAGTTTTCTCTTGTGAGGATTTAAAGCCAGTTTTGTGACACAGGCTAACTATTTTTTTTTAAGTGGAATATTATTTTTCCTTCTGGGATGCCTGTTTATACCATCAGGGATTTTTAAAATAAGACAGAATTTATGGATATTACTGTCCATAGTTTTTTTAGAATGAATTTTGATGGTGAGCACCAAAAAGTAGACAGACACTGCCCCCATTTCTGAATTTAAAACCAAACCTTACTATTGATAGTGTGCAGCTCATCTGCAATAAAAACAAAGACAAACGATGCTGTGAGCCTGCTGGTGATGGGCTGCCGTGTGGTCACCACCGAGTGTGCTCTAATGTCATCGCTCAGCGGCCAAAAGCATTTTAAGGTCATTCCACGATAGGGTATAATTGAAGTACTGGTTTAACTTGATTTTGATGAAGTTTTGTAAGTTTGCTTTTAATTCAGGTTTAAAGTGTATTTCTGAATATTCGTGTATGAGTCATTTGAACATAAACCGTGTGACTCTGTTGTAGACATTTCTGCAGCTGAGATTCTCAAAGCATACTTCTGTATTATGAGTAGTAGATGTTCTTGAAATGTATTTCTCGCCTGAGGCTCATGAGGTTTGCTCGGTACCTTTGGAAGGATGCTCCTGGGCTTTTGTGCTACTGTGTGATGGGAACTCAGTGGCATTTCAGGTTTGCTACATTACAGTCCAACAGATGTATTTTGATATTTGTTGGCAATTTTAGGAATGAAATAAATGGGTTGTAATTCTAGTGACACTCTATACTGTTCTAAGGTAAGCCATAGCTGCAGGTTCAATACCTCTGTACTGTTCAGTGTCCAGTCCTTACATTTCAGAGCAAACTCTTTTGGTTATTTCAATTGTACCTTTAATGAATCTCCTTCTGTCTTCCCTTGCTTACTTTGGCATAGAGACAATAGGAATTTATAACAATCATATAAAAGTAATTCAGATAGATTAAGCAGAGTTCAACCAGAAGGATGGCATCATGAAACAGACTGACTCCTTCTTCTGGGACGTTGTGTTTTGTAGACAACTGCAGATAACTTCTTAGTTGCTAGCATTTGAAAATTTGAATGGACCTAGAGATAAACTCCTTTTTTAACTCAGTATCAGTACTGTAAATTTTTTAAACTCGGATTCCTATCTCATGTCTTTTCCCATTACTGAAAATCCCGTTGATTTTGGAAGTAAGTTCAAAGACTCAGGGCATTTACTATGAGCTGTGGGAGAGGATGCTAGTACAGAGAGTTGTTGGGACAGCCCATTCAGAACCGATTGTTGGATGATATCAACGTTCAACCAGTAAACTCTGCCTCGCTGGAGCTTATGAATATAATTCGGAATTTACTTAATATTATCATCGAAAATGAATTGAGTCCAGATAATTACAACATTAGACAGAATGAGAAAAATGGAATGCAGGACTTGGTTTAGAGCCGTGAGTTGGTGAATTTCTGTAGAGAGGGCTTCAGAAAAACCCATTCCTTCATGTGCATGGGTACCCCAGTATCTTACTGCAGTGTTAAAACTAGGCTGTAATTTCCCCATCAGTTCTAATTACAATCTTACTGTTTGAAAGAAAGTCTCTTGAAAAAAAATTACCCATAGTTTAGCAGTGGCAGTAAATATTTGAAATTAATTAATATTTAATGTCATGAAAAAAGTGTAACTTGTCCTCTCAATGAGGGAGGGAGTTGTATTTTGCTGCATCATCTCTTTTCTCTAGAATGGATGCGTGCATCTGATACTCAGAATCTTTTCATGAGAAACGATTCTCCGTTTGTTACCGTTTTTTCATTCTAAATTATTAGAGATGAGAGATGCATGTTCCCTAAGGCCTGCGTCCAGAATATATGCTGCGTTTGACAGAACACCTCTGTCTTTCTCTTGTGGCTGAGGTTTGGTGATGAAGATGTGATGGTGAAAAATGCCCAGCAAGGAAATAACTTACAAAATGGGGGTCTGGTGCCAAGAAATGCTAAGAGTTGAGGCTGGACTTCCATGTAGAGTTTTGATTCATTCATGCAAGAACTTTTAGCATACACTTCAACATACACGTTTTACTGCACACTGAGGATTTGGCCCTGTTTACCGTGATAAAGTACTCCAGTACTGGATATGCGTCTTACATGTGCTTAGCGGGGGGCCCACATTGGGAGTCCACACTAGACTCCATAGAGACGAGGAGGGAGTGGGAGCCGGAAGCCACTAGGAATTTTCCTCCAACCCTCTTAGGAGGGTTGTCTAACACTTGCTAAGCAAGTGTCTAGTTGGACTTGAGTTCTTAGAACTAAGAAGGGATTATCCTTCGTAGGCTCCTCTAACAGGAAGGAGCCAGTGTCGCTACAGAAGAAAGTCAAGATGCAGGTTAATGGACCCTAAAGTCCTGCTTTGCTAAGCTTATGTCCTTGGCCAATGATAAATTTTGAAGTAGGTGTTGATTTTAAAACGAATGCTTACATTTTGGTACAATAATGTTTTCTTTTATAATATTGGCAAGGTTTTCTCCAGCTGCAGAGATTCCATAAGTGGGCATGTGGTTTGATTTACAACTCGTACCTTCATTTCTGTTGCTGTTTGGCTATCATAAATCTGCCCAAATAGATGGCCGCACATTTATGAAGTTCTTTGTACCACGTGCTTGTTTATTTTTGTAAAACATTCTAAGACATAAGAAACACTTAGCTCATTATAGATCTGAGGTTGGGCATTTTGTTGCATTTTTGCTTTTTTCAGTGGATGTGGTTAGATAGCTGGATTCTGAACAGCAGCTAAGGAGAAAATCGAACCTGACCAGGGGCACCAGAAAACCAGTAGTCATGAACTTCTGGGAGTATGAATTTGAGACATAGATTGTGTGTTAAAAAAGTAAATTCTTTGATTTACAATAAAACATGAAATCTCGATGCTAGGTTTCCCTGGAGTTTTAGAAATTAAACTTAAACACTGGATGAATAATCTGTGTGATGCAGGGATGGGTGCATTTTGTTAAGTCCTGTGGGTAAAAGGGCAGCCATTTTTACCAACCTGATGTCTTCCTTCTTAAACATGTTAGGTCAGATGTTCTTTAGAGGTTTTATCTGAGATGGATCAATGTATATTTTCTTTCCCTCCTCTTCTCTATACTTGCATGTGTGCTCACGTGCACGCACGCACGCACACACACACACACACACACACACACACACAGAGCTTTGACATCTTTAAGCCACTGGATTGTTCCTTCACCCCACCAGAAAGGTATCTCCAAGCCGACTCCCGTATAAAGTGAGCATTGTCCCTTTTACTTCCAGGTAGCAAAATACGTATAACATTTCAATTTGAGCATTTCATTTAGAAATCACCTTGAGAAAGGTGATTTTTTAATATTCATTTTTCCGATAGCATCTGAGGATCGAATGTATACTGGACTTCGTATTAGTTACTGACATAACAGGTTAAGAGAAGAGAAGAAAAAGAACTGCCCTGCCCTCCTGAAGCTTAGCGTTTAGCCATGTTGGTTCTCTGAAGCTTGGCAATCATTTCCATAGGTATTTAATAAACTTAGGTGTTGAGTTAATTTTCGGGCTGTATTATAAATATCTCACTAGAGCAACAATTTAAATATTTATTATATAATAAAAATGTTTCAAACAAATTGGACTTCATTTTTCTCATAACTCTTTATTGAAAAGCCACGTTTCTTAATGTTTTAGCAAGTGTGTAGTAATTATTCAGGAAAACCCAGTAGCAGTATTTATAAATTGTCTTTCATAGAAGTCTAACCTATGAAACCTGTTCACATACTCATATATCATATTTATTCCCTCAAAAGTCTGTATTGACAGTTTCCTGTGTACTAGGCAACCTGTTTCGGGTAGTAACAAGGCTAACGCATCTTCAACGGTAAGATAACGGGACTGGCAGATGGCATAATGGTTATATTGCTGGACTTCCATGTAGTCAACCGCAGTTAGAGTCCTGGACCTGGAGGCTGAACTCTCATGCTGGGTGTGTATGTGCGTGCATGCCCAAAATCCTAAGAGGAGAATGAAAGAGAAGGGATTGCGGTGTGGCCATTCCTCCCCCCACCCGACACTGCCCCGGGACAGGGAGGGGGGAGGTTAATTTCTCGCTTTCTGTCTCTCTGTCTCTCTCAGTCTCAGTCTCTCTGGCAAGTGTACACACCCTATAGTAAAAACAAAACAAAACAAAACAAAAACAAAAACAACTCAAAAAAGAGATGATAAAAGAATAGTTCACATTCGTGTATTGTTTGTGGTCCATGCCTACAGAGCTGGTAAGGGAGCAAGGTAATACTTCATGCCCAGAGCCTGCAAGTCTGAACAAGGACCCTTCTTGGTCACATGAACAGATTGAGAAAGTCTAGAAAAAATAAAAAGAGCCTTTCTTTCTGAGATTAATTCCGAGTGTTTCACGGTGTACTCTGATTTCTCTGAAGAACTGATAACTACTTGAGTTTTCCAGTTCTTGTTTTCACTCCCAAGCCTTTTCTTTAACATCATAAATGTCTCATCCTGGCGATGTTGACTATGTTTTCATATATTGTCTTGTTTTAGAAAGTACCATCATTTCACACCCCTAATTTTTTGCGTGAGAGAGTGATTTAGAGCGCAGGGACTGGCTTCTGGAATGATCTGGCATTTGGGAGGTCCCAGATGGTTTGCATGTACAGCCCTGGGTCTCATCCCCGTCTTTTACACCCTCAAAGTCAGTAGATGTCATTGCGCTGGTAGCCCTTGGTTGTGAGTGCCAAGCTCACGTTCCGCATTTTACGGGAAAGCGTGAGCAGTCGGGTGTTTCAGGCCTCTGTGAACGTTTTCTTTTTTGGGTTGAACACATCAGGCTCCTTTTTCCCTTCGTCATTGGACTGCCTGATCTGATGGGTGAGACTGTAACTGGCGGTTCCATTTAAAAAATGGAAAGTTGCCTTGTTTGAGATAGGATCGAAGGGCTTTGTACTTGCCACTTTGAATAAAATGATACATCTTGTGGTTAAACACTGTATATTTTGAGGTAAAGTTTCATAGAGGATCTCTTTCGCTTTTCAAAATTACAAAACTTTCACTTTTCCTTTTCAAAATTACAAAACTTTCACTGGTCCTTACTCTCGTGACTGTGGGACTCTGAGGCTATGACTGCCAGTTTGGCCAGGCAGCGAAGTACTGGGTATTAATGGGATATTATGACCACGTGGAGCAATCGTATTCATGGTGGGATTTGCAGAGGAAATAGTGAACCTCCACGGGTCACTGCGTAAACTGCGAAACTTAACACCAAATCCTTCTCTTGCCTCCTTTTACAAATGTCATAAAATCATTCTGAAATCATTCTGGTTCTTTCAACTCAGTGAGATGTCTCGGTGTTAATACTCCACATGACACGTGGATTCTAAAACAGAAGTGTCCTCCGAATTGCAAGTTTTCTTTTCTGGATCCAACATAGCAGGTTTAGTTTTAGCTCATTTAGATGCATAGGGATTTTACTGGAGCTTGATGTTAGCTCGCTGTAACCTTTTGGATATATTAATCAAAATAGCCAAACTTAATAAAGCCCCTGACTTCAGATGGATTGATCTCAAATATTTTATAGCCACTCTCTTTTCACAATAGTAAAACATAAAAGAGCTTAAGCCGTGCCAATTTAGAGAGTGCTTTAGCGATGTGTAAGTACATCATTTTCGCTTAATAGATTTCTACCTGTGCCATGTTTTAGATCCGAACAGGTTTCCTTTGACCTCAAAGTCACTAACGCAAGAAAAATGACCATATCATGAGAACATTTCCCCTCACCCCTCAATACATAGAAGAATAAATACTCCCAAGGCTTGGGAACAGATACGATCTGAGAAATAGGTCTATTAAATGCTATTTCTAATTGTTGGGGGAAAAAAAAAACCCTAGTCACACTGTTGAAACTGATTTTTCTTACTAAAACAACTAGTTTTTGTGTGCTTTTCAAGTATCTTTTTTTCTCAATTACTGCTTCAATTTCAAGTTGCATTACATTGGGATTTGCTTTTTTAAGAATTACTTAATTTTTTAAAGGAATTATTGTATTTAACTTTATGAATTCATTCATTTTTAATTTGATCAGAGAGGGACAGAGTGAGAGAGGCAAAGTGAGAGAGTAAGCTGCCAGATTCGGGACTTGAACAAGGGTCAATCATATGGGAGTCCAGGGCCCTTAATCCCCACACCCCCTGCTGGCCCCAAGAATTATTTAATCTTATTTATTATTATTTTTAAAAATTTGCTACAGGGCATATGCTCTTACCAAAGAGAGAAAGAAAGTGAGAAAGCAAGCTGCTGGGTCCTGGATTCAGGCTGTGGTAGGCCATGCGGGAGTCTGGCGCCTTAACCATCCCGCCACCTGCTGGCGTTAGATTTGCTTTTTAAGTCTGTTTTATTCATGCTAGATTTGGGACCCAAAAAAACCTCATAAATGCACAACAACAAAAAACCCTAAACTCACAATAAGCAAAACAGATACACACACCCAGCTGCTTCTTCTTTCGTTGGAAATGCTCGGTTATGACGTGCTCTGAGAATTAAAAACAGACGAGAGCCTTTAACGTACCAGGAGAGAGTGGCAGCCCCGTTCTGCAGCTTCCTGCCAATTGGGGGAAGGGACGCTCTGGCTGTTGGGACTTTTAAATCTAGACTTAAAAGTTATTTGTTCTGTTTAGCATTTTTTAAATGATTCTATTAGGAATTGTATGTGCTTCGGTTTTAATTTTAACTCATAATGATTGTAGCCTACCTTGGGATGCTTGCACGAAGGTGCTCTGGAAAGGTCAGGTGGTGGTGTGTTCCCATGTGCGGTGTTGTTTTGGGGTGCTGGGGTTCACAAGGTTGCAGAAGTCCTCGTGATGAAAAGAAAAGAAGGGAGCGGTTCCTTGAGAAGTCTTTTCTTCCCTCTCATTCTCCCTCTAAAATTCTGTTCTCTTTAGTCATCATCTTAAAATTATTTTGATTATTTTATATTATAATATTTTCCCATAGAAATGCTAATCTAATTTAGTTTACTCAGAAGGCTTAAAGATGCAAACCCAGATACATTGGGAGTTAAGAAGAAAAGAAATAATGCTTTAATTGCTAGTATTATTTGAGATCGCATTCTCATCTCCATAATAGGACACGAGACTTCAGTGTCGTATTACCAACTGTCCCAGGCTTGTCCCACGGTACTGGCAATCCAGAAGGTGTTCAAGGAAGTTTATAAACACAGAGCTAAACAGAAACAAGTATTAACTTTGCAGACCGTCACAATGGGACTTTCTCCCACATTGAAACTTCGGGGTTATGGTAGCGTTCAACAATTAGATTTCGTCTTCTTTTTTTCCCTACTTTTTTTTTTTTTAATTTAATGGGACTATTTCTTGGCAATGTATTTCTTCAACATCTTAACTTTGTCACTTTTTATGTGTGTCTTTTTGTATCATTACTCTTTTCCATCTTGCTTACTGAGCTCCTGACATCAGAGGAATCAGGTGTGAGCTCTGTCAGGACCCGCTATGGGATCGTGGGCAGCTGACCCTTCATGCCTCAGTTTCCCCAACTGTCAATCAGGAAACTAGTAGTACTGAATCCTCAATCCTGTTACGAGAATTAAATGAGTCGATGCGTGTCAAACACCTCGGACAGTTTTCATTTCTCGTATGCGCAGTAACTGTAGTTTATATATATTTTAAATGCAGGCAATGACAATTGGAAATTGCCTTTGTGGGTGCCACATAATCCGAACAGTTCTGTTAGTAACAAAGAAGGTTTCGAAGCAGGCCTTATCTTTTTATCTTTCAATCTTTTGTGAAGAAATTAAAATTAGAGACCAGCAGATGGTGTAATGTTTACGTCGCTGGACTCCCACATACTCGACCATGGTTTGAGTCCTGGGCCTGCCAGCTCGAACCTCACTCCAGTCGTGTGTGTGTGTGTGTGTGTGTGTGTGTGTGTGTGTCTCCAAAATCCCTAGAGAATGATGCAGCATGCCCATCCCCCCGGGAGGTGATTTCTTACTTTCTGTGTCTCTCTGTCTCTTAGCAAGTGCATGCACCCTATAGCAAAAAATCTCTCTCTGAAATAAATAAATAATAAATAAATAAATAAGTAAAATTTAAAAATGAAAAATTATGTAAGTTTGCTCACAGGTATGTGTACTCATTGGAGAGAGCGAGAGAGATGGAAAGCGAGAAAGCAAGCCACCAGGCTGTGTTCGGATTCATTTTCATCTTTAAGGTCCATGTTTAGTACCACCCTGACGTTAATTATGAAGTTACAACATATTTTAACGTGGAAAGGGGGGAAGTGAAGCATCGTGCTTTAAACTTTTTGTTTGCAAGTTAAGCACATATGATACCCCCATCCAGACAGTGTGTGAGAGGATAAAGAAGCCTCGGGGATTGTCATCAGGATGGGAGTGTTTCCTTAATTACCTGCCCCCCCGTCCCTCCTTGAAGTTACCTGTGTGCTGTTTAGATTGTAATCCACCATCACACAAGGACAAAGTTTTTATTCGGCATCACGGTCTAAATCCTGGCACGCAGTAGGACTCAGGAATGTTTGCACAATTGGAACAACCTCATAGGGTTTGCACTGCATGTATTTCATGAACCAATTCCCTGCCAGTAGTTCCACTAGCAGTAGTACGTATTCATCTTATCTGTAGTATCGATCTGCCTTTCAAATTATTTTCCTGTTGTACTTCTGCATTTCGAGTTTGCTGAACCAAGAGCTCGTTACTTTGGGATTTTTCTCTGACATTCCAAGCCCTCCTACCTGTTTGCATATGTCTAATGTTTTGAACGTATGAACAAAACTTCTATGTGTGTGAGCAGTTCAGTAGTCTCGAAGGTACAAGGGACCCAGAGATCCGAAAAATGCGGAAAAATACCCAGTTACGGCCAGTGAGGCACAGCCGTAGTAGCAGGCTTCTGGCATGTTTATGCACATTTCAAATTTTTCTTCTACAATTGAACATGTATTTCAGCCCAGCTAATGATTTTTTTAAATTATGTACTTATTTTATTTATTGTTGTAGTTATTTTTAAGTTTGCTATCAGGCCCATGTGCTCACGAGAGAGAGAGAGAGAAAGGGAGCGAGAAAAAGTGAGAAAGCAAGCCACCAGGTCCAGGACTCGAACTGTGGTCATCTATTTGAGAATGCAGCACTTCAATCACCATGCCACCTGCTGGCCCTAAGGCTAGTAATTTTTTGAGGGGAGAGAGATTTTTTTTTTTTTTTTCCAAGAGAGAGGTTTTTGCTACAGGGTGTGTGCAGAAAGCAAGAATTTAGCTGCCCAGAGAGGATGGCCACGCTGTAATCCCTTCTCCTCCATTCTCCTTTCAGCATTTTGGGCATGTGCGCCCACGCACCTGGTGTGAGTTTTAGGCCACCAGATCTAGGACTCGGACTGCAGTCGACTATGTGGGAGTCCTGCGACGTAACCGTTAGTTGTACCATCTCCTGGTCCCAGAAGATGGGATGTCTCAGTTGTGTAACATTTGACATTTTCTTCCTGTCGGTTCCATTTGTCCGTTTTTTCCTTACATGTACGAGTAAAGTGAAGAGGGAAAGTTTCAGTAACAGAGTCAGATGGTTGGTAGACAAAGATGCTGACGCAGCCAGTCTGGAAATGTTACCCTCAGTTTACCCTCAGTCTCACCCCGTGATCACCCCCAATGTCCATTCCCCAGGTGACATGCTAAAGTCCACACCTGGCATTGGACACTCTGCCCAGGGCTATGGACACGCAATGTTTTAAAGTCAGCTGCACAAATTAGGCAGAGTCACCTGAGTGCAGGGACAGCTGCTAGTGTAGGTAACTCTTCAGACATCCTAGAGTGGGCCTGAGGGTCTGGGGTCGTTCACCCTTTTCACCCTTCTCTCTGCGGGATCATCCATTTAGCCTGGAGCACGCCCATGCAGTGATAGCAAGAGCCCTTCATTCCTTGATGTACGACCCACCCAGTGTATCTCTGCTCTCCCATAATTCCTGAGGATGATTGCCCCTGGGTGGCATTTTCCTCAACTCAAAGATTTTCATAATATTGATAGAGACGAAGGCAGATTGATTCGATTTTTCTTCACAACCAATCTGTAAGTGACAGGAGTTTATATTTACCTGTGCACATGGGAAGTCTTGGCTAAAGGCTAACCATGACAACTAGACCACAGAACTCGAGGACCTGATTTAGGCCTTACTCTCTTACACGACCTTGTATGAGATCTGAGTGGGGCCCTGGGCCTGGCAACGGGCTTCCAATGAAGTATACAGACTGAAGCTGCGTCACTTTCATGGGCTCCATCAGGGAGAGCTTCCATAGGGTTCGTGAGATTCCCAAAGGGCCCCCTAAATCGGTCAAAACTGAGACTGTATTTTCTCTGTCATTTTTAGGCAATGTGACTTAAAAAATCTAACAGTTTTTGTATAAAGGAGGAGTGCAAAGGGAGACAGTAAAGTCTTCTCTGAAGAGTTAACAGAGCCTAATTCTAGTAGTCTCTTTAGGAAAAAATGAGTTGTTGAGAGCACTTCAGTTCTTGTTTCTACTCTATGACTTGAAATTTTTCAAAAGGCTCTATATTTTAAGACTTCTAGAACTTTATACAAATTTGGTATCTCTTTCTAAGCAGAGATACTAGACATTCTACTCTGTAGAGAAGCTGTTTAATCACACAAGGGCATAAAAAAAAAAAAAAAAATAAAAAAGGATTGGATAGCATTATCCAGATGTGGAAGTTGGTACTCAGTGCCCAAGATACGGAATCTTAGGAAACAGTTTTTGCCATCAAATCAAATCAAACTTACTGGATTCAGATTTTGCTAATGGGAAAACTTGGGAGAATTAGATAAGCATCAGGTTTAAGTTCACAATGAACCTTTTTGGAGGTCTGTGTGTGTATGTGTTGGTGTTAAGTTATGGTCCTCCTGCCTCCGCCTCCCAAGTAGTCGGGCTCACAGGCATGTTCCACCACACCCAGCTTTTTAGGGTGAGCTGGAAATTGAACCCAAGCTTTCCTTGTGGCCTTAGCCTATGCAGAGCCAGCATCAAGGGAGTACCATCATGGCTGGACCCGAACACATTTGTAATAATCATTGTAAACAAGATGCCAAGGAGCTTTAAGCTTTTCTGCAGAAAACTCAGTTGGAGATGTTTGCACAGTGACTACCTGAGGATAAATCATGTGTTTTACAGCTGAATCTTCTTAGTCACTGTTTGGGAAGACATACAGGTTTTATAGAACCTTAGAGCTGTTACGGGGGACACTGGAGATTAGCCGGTTCAATTCCCTTCATATTATAGCCCTTGTGTGCATTTAACTTGAAATATGACATGCCCTTAATGCTAATATACCCTTTAATAAATACTGTATCATTTAAGGTCTTTACTAATATTGTCAGTTGGTTTGAAGAAGGTTTCACTATGGTTAGGAAGATCTAGGTAGGAATTTATATAAAAGGACAAAACAGAGAGTCTGGTCAAAAGCCATTATTTGGACATTATATAAAATTAATTAGGTGGATGACCCATAGGAATTGTGAACTCGTATTTTTTTTTTGTAAGTTATGAATTGAGTTTGTCAATAAATAAAATTTCTGTGGTTTGGGATGATCACATTTTTATATTTCGGAAATAGAGGAAAATTAAAACAGAAGCGGATATGTTACTGTCATGCTCCGTTTTGTATTTCTTTGGAGCTTTCTGCTACATTTCCACTTTTAGCCTTGTGCTAGGGTTACTTTGTCAGAAAATGCCATTTCCAGGCGCACGGGGTGATCAGGGTGGCAAGAGCCTTCACTCTGACAATTGGAGTTTAAGTAAAATTTAGCAGTGATTAGTTTCTTCTCAACAAATTGAGATTCTGAATATGCCCCAGTTGTAGCTCCCAAGAGAATTAGCTTAGAAGGCAGTAGAGGATCCAGAGGGAAAGATTTGGGGAACATAAGCTAACAAGCACAAACACAATATTGCACTTCAAAATCCTGATATTCACTCTCATAAATTGAAGCCCTTTCCCATCCTTCCCACCCCCAAATACCAGATGGAGATCTACCTGTTAATTTTCAACACATTTATTCCATGTCAGTATCTCCTATGATGCTTTTAAAAACTTGTTTGTAGTGCTTGGTATCCTTTGGGATGAAAATGAAACCGTGGTTACAGATAATCCCTATTAAAATTGTGTTTGAATGTGGAGTTGATCCGAAGTTCGAGTTTGACCTTTGAATATTCCAGAGGCATGTGAAAAATGGCTTTGAAAATTCAGGCCCTCCGTAGACGGGACATGTATGGTATGGGGGAATTGGAGTGTATGCTTCTGCCCTTCTCAAAAACGAAAAAATGTCAAATAATAAAAAGCCCAGTAGTTTGACAGATTGTTCAGTAAATGCTCATTTTATTGAAAATTATAAAAAGGTGCTTAATGCCTCTGTGCCATTAATACAATACATAAAAAGGGTTACTGTCAAGATCAGTATTTCCGCCTGGAAATTAACTGTAGAGCTTTATCCATCGCTCGACATAAACTGAGAGAGGTTTTTCTTTCTTTCTTTATTGTGTTTGAATGTGGAGTTGATCCGAAGTTCGAGTTTGACCTTTGAATATTCCAGAGGCATGTGAAAAATGGCTTTGAAAATTCAGGCCCTCCGTAGACGGGACATGTATGGTATGGGGGAATTGGAGTGTATGCTTCTGCCCTTCTCAAAAACGAAAAAATGTCAAATAATAAAAAGCCCAGTAGTTTGACAGATTGTTCAGTAAATGCTCATTTTATTGAAAATTATAAAAAGGTGCTTAATGCCTCTGTGCCATTAATACAATACATAAAAAGGGTTACTGTCAAGATCAGTATTTCCGCCTGGAAATTAACTGTAGAGCTTTATCCATCGCTCGACATAAACTGAGAGAGGTTTTTCTTTCTTTCTTCTTTTTTTTTTTTAATGTACATTTTGCATGTGTGGGTATTTATTTGAGAAAACAGTTATTTTAGACTTTACATCAAAGACATTAGCAATAATTTCTTTTCATTAAAACGTGGTCATAACAGGTATATATTACAGACAAGGCAGAACCATGAATGCGCCTTACAGAATTAAGCCTGTACGAGATATTTCCCTTGCTGTCTCTCTCCAGTATTCCAATTCAAAACATACATTCCTTCCTACAGAAAAAGATATTCAGATTCCTTAGTTGAAATTAATTAGCATTCAGAAACCAGATAGCATGTTTTTGGGTATTCATGAGATCTCTGTTTGAAAAAAATGTTTTTAACTTGTAGAAATGTGTTGCAACACACAGATGGGAAGAAAAAGAAAAAAAAAATCTCTTTAGCAAGCACTGTGTGTAAAAGGAATATTACATTTTGCACGCTTCTGATTGCTCTGTGTAAACAGTTTTTGACATCTGTCTTTATAGTTTTCGAGGAGAGGAAGACTTTGTTAAAAGAATCATTTTTATACAGCAGTCACCATTCCAGTCTTGCTTTACCTGTATTATGAAAGCAGATGGTCTGCATGTCTTTTGAATATTTATAACTATCAAAAACAATCTCTTGCTATTCACCCTTAGGCTTATGAGATGTCAGGACTGTTCTGGTTGAAAAAAATCATCTTGGGTGTTTACAGAAAGAGGATTACATTAAGCTGAAATGACTATACATTTTCCAGTTTAATATTTGTCCATCAGCTGTTTAATCGTATTTAGATAATTGTGTAAATAAGATGTTGTAGCCCTTGCCCTCTCTGCTGACGGAGCCTTGAAAGCTTTAAACGTGGGTGAACCACCATTTTGTAGACGCTCTTACTCCCTCCTCCCACCATCGAGAAACCATCAGCAAGTCCTTAGGAAGTTTTG
Organism: Tupaia belangeri chinensis; assembly: GCF_000334495.1. Lineage (NCBI taxonomy): Eukaryota > Metazoa > Chordata > Mammalia > Scandentia > Tupaiidae > Tupaia > Tupaia belangeri. The sequence goes on along the minus strand of NW_006208670.1, from coordinate 2,421,849 downwards.
ATCATGATATCAGAGAGCTGTTTAACCTCCACAACAGAAAAAAGGACCCAGAAAGCCAGTGTGGAGGTAACATGAAGTACGAGGGAGCTTTGGCTTTAGTTTATTAGAGTACATTGTAATATGCAAATAGGATACCGCACTCCCATTACCCTTCAAAGGTGACGTGACGTTCTCTTTATTCTCTGTGAACGTGTAGAGCTCAGAGGGTATTTTGGAAAACTTTTGGTATAGTGGGGGTTAACGGTTTTTTGACTGGAAGCTGAGCAATCAGAGATAACAGATTTTGCTGTGGTTGGTTGATTTGGCAGAAAAGCATGAACAGTTTTGGTTTAAATGATTGAATAACCTGATTAGCATTGTTTTGGGGTGGGTTTTTTTGGTTGTTGTTAAAGGCACAACAAAGCAATTTTAAGGGTAATCAGATTACTGCCTTTCCCAGTTGATGAGTCTTTCTTTTCTTTTTTCTTTTTTTTTTTTTTGAGAAGGCCGCACCTCACCTAAAACCACCTCATTGGCTACTAAGATGACCAAAGTAGAAAAATAAAACTCTCCTCTCTCCAGTTTTGAAATGCATTATAAATATCTGCCTACAGTATCTATCATCCGCGAGCAGGGATTTGAAAGAACATCATCTTTTGAAAAATGATGTAACCTCTATCAATTCCTTGCCTTTTTTTTTTTTTTTTTTTTTTTTAAATTTAAAGCCCTGCCATGTTTTAGAGCAAAGGTTCCGAGTATTCTGACGGTCTTTAAGTCAGGCTTTAGAAACATGCCACCATTACCTTTTCACAATTAGAAAGGTTATAAATAATGTATTTGGCTGAAAAGGAAGCTCGGCTCGTGGCAGATGGCACCATTCTAGAGGACTGGGGTTTCTGCGAAGATGGCACTCTTTCAGATCGGAACTTGAGCAGACTCTCAGAAAGAACCGAAGCTCCTCATAGGGAGTAGACATGTGCTTTATGGATCTTAGAAAAGCTTACAACTTGGCTCCTAGGATGAGAATATTGTGTCACACTGGGGTTAGGAGACCCACAGCCAATTTCTGCCAACTTCCCAATCCTGGAAGCCGTGGCCTGTTCATGGGGTTGGTGTATGGTGTAGAGTGTTTGAACTTGGAATTTCAACCGGCTGGCTCTTGTCTGCCGAATTATTTTATTCCCTGAACATGGATGTCTTATACAGACTGGCCACCGCACAGGAAGTGTGCCATACGAGTGGTGTCTTTTCAAAGTGCTTCGGAGAGCTTATATAAATAGACACCCAGAGAGAATTGGAATAACATAGCCACCAAGCATTGCAACTTCCGAGACATCTGTGTGGATGTATTTTGAAAACCTGGGAAGGGATCTCTTGCAAATTAATGAACAAAGGTTTTTGAAACTATGTTTTCTATCATGACAGCTAGAAGTGATGGATTTAAAAAATTCATGTGAAAATCAACCCTTTGACCTTTAAGGAGAGAAGGGAGGAGGACTGTCGGGCGTCCGCGGTAATGACTTGTTAGTGACCCTTTTTCCATCCCCCACTATGTGCCCAGCCCTGCAGTGAGTTGCAGCGAGAACTAAAGGTCACAGAGTGGTAGACAGTCAGCAGCACGACAGTGCCGTGGTGGCATCGCGGGCGGGGTGTTTGGGAAGTGAGCGAAGGCCTCGTGGGAGCCTGGTACCTGAGAGGTACCTGGAGGATGAGCAGCTGTTAGCTGGAGATGGCTGCGGGCGTGGGTGGGTCATCTAAGGCAGAGGACTGCTTCGTGTCTTTCTGATGCCAGCTCACAGATACAGGCCAGTTGCAGAAAATACCCTTAAGTTGGAATAGGAGACAAATGGCAATCCTTCTTGCTGTCTTCCCCCGCTCTCCCTTGCTCTGACTTGGAACTTAACAATTTAATTAGTACTCTCTTTGTCCTTCATAAGATATTTTTATTTTACTTGAAATACATCATTTGAAGAGTTGTTCTGGTCATCTCCTGTTTGTTAAAAGCATGGTCAACTGATGTGAAGTGTGACTATAATACAAGCCCAGTGAGGAGGAGGAGACGGGGTTGTGGTCGGAGGAACCGACATCTCTTCAGTTCATACGTGATGGGTTCCAGGCTTGGTGCGCATCATATCCTGTTCATTATTTTATTTATTGTCTCCCCAAGGGTAGGTATCATGCTTCTTCTAAGTTTTAATTTTCCCAGTGATCTGCCCAGTGCTTGGCACATAGTAGGAATTCAGTACGTACACCCTGAATGGATAAAAAAGAAATTCCTGAGTGAATAGATTCTCAGAAGAACCTCGCAGAGTGAATGCCACTGCTGTTTCCATGCAGCACAGGAAACAGGGCTGGCAAGGCCAGCTAGCTGCCCAGGCCACAGCACCAGTGTGTCACACGTCTTGGACTTGAATGCAGATTTATTGCTTTCTGTTTCAGCAGATGAAAACTCAGTGCATATTTAATGTGTGTAAGCATTGGGTCGCAAACCAGTAGGGAGCCCCACTCACAGTGCCGCCATCTTTCCAAAATGGCCTCCTTTGAATTAACATGGGATCCCAAGCCTTTCTCCTTTAAAACATGGAACTGTGTCTTCTGTCTGCCTCTATAGCCCCAACACTGAGAAGAATGCTACAAATCTTGAATTTCTGTTATTGTGTCATCAAAACTGTAGGGGTTTGTTTCTGATTTTCCTAGATTGAAGATGATGGTATTGAATATGCTCTTTCAGACCCCCTGTGCACCACAAGACTCTGTGGTCTCCCTTCTCTGCCACCGAAGGTCACTGGTCTGCCCAGACGCCATGCCTAAGCCTTCAGCAAGGCTTTTACCACAGGGAAAAAACAAGCCTCGTGAAGTGGCTATATGAGCGATTTAATTAGACAGAATATTGCAGATTGTTCTCATAATACAGAAGTGACCTCAAGTTACCTGAATTGTGGGCTGTTTCCTAGTCTTCCAAGAGCATGGGAAGATCAGGAATTCAGAAGGTCATCAGCATGCATTGTAACCTGTGTATGAGCCTTTCGATTTATGTCCTAATATTTACATGAGTCAGATTTCCACAGCATCCACAAAAATCACTGAAGGACAGCACTTACCAAGTCAGGGGTAAACATGGGTAGGAGGATGCATTGCTGGTGATGCCCACATGGATATTATTTTCCACACGGGGTCAGTAGTTAACCACAGAGGTCTATTATATATGGGTTCTAGTTTTACACAATTTTTTCAGACTCTTTTTCATATACTGTGGATTCTTTTTCCTCCCACCCCACCCCCCCATATACTTTCCACTGTTGGTGCACTGAATTGCATTAAATTAAAATGATCTCTACATTTACATAGTATACTTTTATAGGCAGAGATAGTGTCTTATCCTTCTTTTATCTTTAATATCAACCAGGTACATAGTAGGTATGCAGCAAAGAATAGATTTCCTAGATAGAAAAATGGGCAGACTGTAATAGATAGAAAATTAGTAAAAAATCTCAGCAAAATTTAGGTATTCCATACATTTCTAAGAAGGAAGACAGAGCCCACATCTAAAACGTGTAGTACTGTTAACAGAAACTTCCCAAATGTCTAGATGAAGAGTAATAACTTTTTAGCAAGTGGACCAAAGTGGAAGAACATCAACTGTCGTCCATTTGCAGAATCACCATTATCCATCACTGATTTCAGTAGTTTTATTAGTGTCTGACTTTATTGATCTTTATTACAATGGAGTAAGTGAGATTGAAGCTGACGGATTGTTAACTGGATCAGGTAATCCTCTGGCTCTGGTTTTGGCAACCTTACTAAGTGGCTTTTTGCACTGTGGACTGTGGAAGGCTCTTAGTGAAATTGCAAGCTATTGGATTAATGGCAGAGCATCACAAGCACATTAAGAATGTCTTTTTTAGAGAAATAAAATGTGAAAATGACTATAAAGTAGAGAGTGTCAAAAAAAAATTCACAGCGCCTTTTAGGAAAGAGAGCTGTGTTTTACATAAATAATGCAACTCTAGCTTATCCTTCACTGAAGTTCTTTAGAGATCCCTCAAATTTACATATCACGGAAATTTTGTGCACACTACAAAATTAACACTGATAATGGATGTCAGGAGAATTAATAACAACTAAAGAGCTTTACATTAGAAGTAGCTTAAAGTAGATAATGATATAAAAATACTTTTGTCCCCAAACTGGCTTTTCTGGTTTTCACCACCTCCTGAACAATGCTGCCTTCTGTAAACTATTTCATCATAGATCAGCTGAAGTCTAAAATATGAGTTCTCATGTTTCTACACATAGGGGTGAGGAATGGATTGGTGCTGCAAAATTTATTTCTGAGACTCAATAGAAAATTAATTTAACTGCTACTAGAGAATAGAATAAGAAGATTCTGGTTTTAAAAAAAGACAACCATGAATTTAGTCACTGAAATGATCATAACCAAAATTTGCTAGGAAGAAAGACTTTTTTTGGTTGTTGAAAATGAGTTTCCTCTTTTTAAAAATTTTCTCCTAGTAATATATTACAAATCATTATCTTCACTTTTATACTTATTTAATTTAATTTTTTTTTTTTTAGAGAGAGGGAAATTTTTGCTAGAGGGTATATCTAGTCACCAGAGAGAAAGAAAGAGAGAAACCCACCCCCCTCCCCAGGGAGGATGGCCATGCTGCAAATCCCTTCTCCATTTTTCTCTCAGGATATTGGGCACAGATGCACACATGCCCAGCATGAGTTTTAAGCCGCCGGGTCCGGGATTTGAACCACAGTTGACTACACGGGTGTTCAGCTGATGTCCAGCAGATTACACCATCTACTAGTCCCCATTTTTAAACTTTAAAAGGTTGACTATTTTCAGTCATTTTGTTAAAAGCAGGTTGAAGGAAAGTGACAGAGAGTCTTTCTTCTTTGTGATGTCCTTGAGAAATTTAGGGGTGAGTAAGCATGAAATGGATGTATTTAGAATTCGTATGGGTAGTTTGAAGTGTAGAACTTAAGCTTCTATAGATGAAGCTGGCCGTCAGATTCTGGAGTAGTTTTCTTCTGACAGGATCTCGGGGAATAGTTTGTTTTCTTCTCAAATGTGGTCAGTTAGTCTTTCCACAGTGTTAGTGAACCTCCCATTGAAATCTAAGTAGTAGGAGTGGAAAGTGCCGGTGCTGTTTCTCAATCTGTGATAGGCATAAGAGCTGTCTGGGGATTTTGGTAATGTGAAGGTGCACATTGGTTAGATCTGGGGTAGGGCTCAAGAGTCTGCCTTTCTAACAGACTTCTGGGTCATGTTCATATTGTTGGTCCCTGGACCATATATTGAGTAGCAAGACTGTAGAGTCCACTCACCAAACCTCAACAGAGCTGATACAGATGGCTTAGAATGATAAATCCTTCTTTGCATAGTTGGGTTGGTTGGGCTCTGTGAAAGTTTATCAGCCTAGGAGTTGATGACACTAATGGGAGTTCATACACGTTAGATTAAAGTTGGGTTTGAGAGCTTGGTCCTGGTGTCACGGGCTGCTGATTCCTACGGAGACAAGTATGTGATGACCTACGTAATGCGTTTTTCAGAAGTTGAGGCTATAGGGTCAAGTGTGAAACAAAAATGTATTGGTATTGCATTGATTAAAAAATCCGGTTTCCACCCTTGAAATGGTATCTGAGTTCCATCGTGTGCCGCTGTGTTTTACAAATGTTCTCCCCCCTCTTCACACAGAGCATGATTTCCTCCATTGTGAACAGCACTTACTATGCAAATGTCTCGGCAGCAAAATGTCAAGAATTTGGAAGGTGGTACAAACATTTCAAGAAGACAAAGGATATGATGGGTAAGCAAAAAAACGTTGCAGCAGGGCCACATACCATTACGTGTCATTTGGGGGTTTATCAAAGTCACATCTAAAGCCAGGTCTTTTGATTGCCCAATTAGAGATCAATTTAGAATGTTTCTTTGGGGGTGGGGAGTGGGTATGAGTATAATGAGATAATTAAATTCAATAAATGTTTGTGTTTAAATCAGCCAAACTGACTCGGTTGTCAGACATGCAGGAAATCGAGGCGTGAGGAGGGGAGCTGTCATTTTTTAACATCTCAGTGAAGACCTAACCAGGCCTTGAATAACTAATATTAGCTGTGATTTCACTCAGAGATAAGTCATGCTTTTAAGTTTTTTGCTTTAAGAGTAAAAGCCTGTTTTTGCACCCAATTTTTATAGAAATTAAACTGTATTCATAAATTAAACTGTATTGTTTCCACAATTGAGATCAAGTGAGGTTTTCTCCCCCTTTTTTTAAATTAAAAAAAATAAATTATTGCTCTAGTCCCAGCCCCCACAGATAGGCACTTTGGTGAGCATCTTGCTTCATCATTCATAGCAGAGAGATCGTTGCATCATTTCTGAACTTTTACTCCTGATAGAGCATTCTGTCTTACCACATAATTTTAGGTCAATATTTGCTACAAAGAAAGTCTATTAAAATTATCTGCAATGTAAAATGACAGGTAAAAGTTACAGGTCATCCCTAAGCATTTGGAGTATGGGATTTTGTTTCTGTTGAGTTGATTAGTGTTCACAAAAGGAAACACTGTGCTTAAGGTTAATGTTTAAATTTCTATTAATGTTTTCTTTCACATACTGTACCTTCCCAAGAATATATTTTTAAATAGTATCGGAATGGGATGTTTAATATGCATAGCATTATGCTTTGTTTTAAATCTATTTCTGTTTACCTCTGTTACATTCATTTAATAATAACAGCAGCAATAACTTATCCTAAGGATTTTAAGAGACAAGAAAACTTGAATTTTTAGCATGTTTTAGCTTTTAATATTTGAAGAAAAAACATCCATCTACCAAAACAGATCCTTTGCCTTTTTATAGCTCAGGACTGTAATGAAGACGATGTATCATTTTTGGAATAATTGCTTGAATTACTATTCTCTGTGAGTGGCCCACTTGGGCTCATATCATTGGTAGAAATTGAAGGTTTCTTCCCCAATTCTTAGTTATATTTTGCATATATCAGTGCCTATAGCAGTGTAAGTTCCTCTAAATATAAAACTTGTATATTTAGAGAAAAGAGAAATGATGATTAAAATTAAACTGAAGTCTATACATGGGAAGCGTGGTACACAGTTTGGAAGGACTTACCTGTTAGCGTATAGCTCCATGCTTGGCCTTTCCAGTTAAAGACATCAAACCAGTCTCCTCTCCTAGCAACAAAACTTACGTTGGATACATTTAGAGCTGACTCTCAGCCAGTCCACGCGAGGGATCTAGCCACAGGAGCAGTGTCATCCTGAGCAGGTGGCAACAAGTTGCAGAACCATGACAGCTTTTCCTTGTACCAGGATGATTGCTCCCTGCTCCCTGTGAGGTTACTTTCAGCATCTGCTGATGACCGTAGCTTCATGGAAAACCACGTGTGTCTTAGTGACAGTGGGTTTACTGGTTTGCTGTTCAATAAATCAGTTGGTTCATTTATAGAAGTATTGCAGAGTTACCTACTGCCCTTGGTGGTTAGAATGAAGTGAAACAAGCCCTATAAGATACTCAGCACATTGTTGAATATAGACTCAGATATTCTGATATGTTGATTATGCCCATTTTTATGATTTCTTTGCTATATTGACTGTTTTTCTATAGTCACTGCTAGATAAAAAAATGAGCATAGGATAAATCTTTTTGCTTTCATGTCTGTTGCCTAAAGTACTCAAGTTAATATGTATCAAGAGAAAATATTTGCCAGTTTTCTTTGTTTTCATTGCTTATTATCATGACCTTATTTTCTTAGCTCACTAGTTTCTGTTTACCATTGAGCAAATGATTTCCTTCTAGAAGTCATTTTAAAACGAAGATCATTGCTGATAAGCCTTTCTGGGGTAATAAGTGAGAATGCCTAACAGTTTGACCCTAAAATTAAATCACAAGGAATTTAGGTGTAATTGATTTTATGCGTTCAGTCTTACAGCATATTAGAGCTTAGTGTCGTATCACTTTGAAAGTATATGAAATTATTCACAAGAGGAAGAGAAAGTCCACCTGGCGAGCTCCGTCTCGAAAGGGTCTTGGCTTCCTCCACCGTGCCCTGCGCCTCCTGTCTCTTTTTACTTAGGAAATGATCCGAAATCTGTGTCCATGGCCATCACTGTTGACTGAATATGATTTTACTTTTTGTCTACTTCAGTTGAAATGGATAGTCTTTCTGAACTCTCCCAGCAAGGTGCCAACCATGTCAATTTTGGCCAGCAGCCGGTCCCAGGGAACACAGCCGAGCAGCCTCCGTCCCCTGCACAGCTCTCCCATGGCAGCCAGCCCTCTGTCCGGACCCCTCTTCCGAACCTGCACCCTGGGCTTGTATCAACGCCTATTAGTCCTCAGTTGGTCAACCAGCAGCTGGTGATGGCTCAGCTTCTGAAACAGCAGTGTGCAGTGAACAGACTCTTAGCCCAGCAGTCCTTAAACCAGCAGTACTTGAACCACCCTCCCCCTGTCAGTAGATCTATGAATAAGCCTTTGGAGCAACAGGTTTCAACCAACACAGAGGTGTCTTCCGAAATCTACCAGTGGGTACGCGATGAACTGAAACGAGCAGGGATCTCCCAGGCAGTATTTGCACGCGTGGCTTTTAACAGAACTCAGGTCAGTTGGGTCGTCCTTGCACAACGGTTTGCTCGTGCGCGCTCTCTCTCTCTCTTCCCACTCCTCTCTCCTCTCCTGAGTCCCGTCTGTAGGAATGGTTCTTCTTTTTCTCTGTACCAATGTTCTGTGTGTCTCCTCCTGTGGTCCTTTTGCCTCTTCCTGGTGGTGCCTACACTTTGCTCCTTTCCC
>NW_006208670.1:2404121-2413018 GCF_000334495.1 Tupaia belangeri chinensis | reverse complement strand
TCCCTCTCCTCTTAAGGGAGAGCTATGATCTCAGCTTAGGGGCCTTGGAAGAATAAACTAAAGATCAAAAATATATTTCAAACCGGGCTTACCTATGCTATAATAGAATTGAAGCAGAGGCTGGTTAGGAGTAGAGAGTTAAAAGTTTTGTGACTCGATCGAGGACATTGGTAAGTCCCTAGGCTCCGAGTCTCGTGCCTTTTATGTATCACTGCCCTTACCGCACTGAGGTGCTTAAATGCACCTAGTTGAAGCTCTTCCACAAATTTTTAAAAAAAAAAAGAAGAAGAAGAAACCTTGGAGCTTGATAACAATTCTTAACACTTAAGTCTGAGTAGCCATCGTGGAAAAACCATGTGACTCAATAACATGAAACGTTTTTAGCTTGGTCCTGTCCCTGATGTTATTAAGGTTTTTGCAACCTGCATTTTCTAGAACAGGAGTCAGCAGATGGTTTGTATGAAATAGGCCAGCTGCAAACATTTCAGGCTTTGAGGGTCATAAGCTCTCGGTCACACGTAGGGTGATGAAGCAGCCCTAGACAGTAAATGGGTGTGCGTGTGTTTGTTTCCATAAAACTCTGTGCAAAACAGACCACCGGTAGATGTGGCCTGCAGGCGTGTTTTAGTTTGCAGAACCACTTTTAGATTTCTCACTGAGATGTGCACACACCCCTAATGTGTGTATCTTTCTCCTCCTGGGCAAATTCCTATGAAGATACTGTATTTAGCAGTGAAGGTGTCTCGAGAAATATGGAGAAAAGGTGAGGTATGATATGAGAAGTCATAAAATAGAGAGATTTGGGAAGCACTAAACACATTCATTCTATTAAGCTGTGAACGAGAGGATTGTTTTTTCTTTGATTGGAAACTAGTTTGGTATATATGCAATGTTTATTTTGCAGCCAGACACACTAAAAAACCAAAAGAATCCCATACTTTCATTAGAATGAGGACATTATGTCTTTTCAACTTTATTTTACCTTCGTTCTCTCTTTTATTCTGGTTTGGGGGCCTGTTTCATTCTTTCCTATTATATTGAAGTTACTGTGTTTATTATGTGATTAAAAGAATAAAATTTTGGTGCAAAAATAATCTAGGATTAATTCCTCATTGGCAGAGTTTGAATACCTAGGAGAATCCCAGCTGGGACTGACTTTTGGCTTGCCTTTAACTAGATAGGGAGTTAGTACAAACTGACAAAGCCTTTAATTCAGTGTTTATTTTCAGTGTCTTCATCGGTTTTTTTTTGTTATGTCATTTGTCTGTTTTTAAAAGGGGATTGTTACAAGATTATGTCTCAGATGAAAATCGTACAGTTTTATCTAGTTCCACATTCTTACAGCTTTAAAAGTGTTCATTATTAGCCATAATTTTAATATGACACCTATATTCATTTGGAAAGGTAATTATTAAAAAAAAAAAAAAAGGAAAATATGGGGCCAGCAGGTGGCATAGCGGTTGCGGCCATGTGGTGGACTCCCACATGGCCAACCACGGTTTGAGTCTTGGACCCAGAGGCTTGAATCATGTACGTGCACAAAATCCCAAGAGGAAAATGGAGGAGAAAGGGGTTGTGGCATCGGTAACCCCCACCCCCACCCCAGGGTGATTTCTCACTTCATCTCTCTTTTATTTTTCTCTGTGTCTCTGGGAGCAAACATGCCCTATGGCAAAAAAAACAAAAACAAAAACACTCTCTATTAAAAAAAAAAGGAAAATGAATGAATGAATGAATGACAAGTCAGCCCTCTAAATATTCCTATTTTTAGTAACATTCTTTAATTTTGTAACTACAATACATATCAGTAATTTCTAGTATTGGACAAAAATAAGTCTTTACATGAAAGTTCAGTAGTGCATGTTGAATTGAAGACAATGTTGATAGATCTTACATGATAAAAAAAAAAGAATACCAAGAAGGTATTGGTATTCATGTCATTCATTCAATGATGCCTATTTGATGTCCCGTTCATGGAAACCTGTGACTGAAAGGAACTGTCCAAAGCTTCTAGATCTATACTTTTCAACTGAACCTCCTTGTCTTATTACTATCTGAGGGAGATGACAAGGGTAAGCCACTCCTCCTCACAATTTTCCTTCTCTCCAGTTATGCAGCTACAGCCATGCTCATGAAGAGCTGAGTATTTGTTCTCTGCTAGCTTCTTACACTGAGGAATTCCAGATATCTGTAGAACTTGGTACTGGAATAAGTACCTCCTTCTGAAACACGCAGTGCTCGGATCTATTTAAACAGAAGTCACGTTATGTGTATGTTTAAGTGTGCAATCTGCAATACAGCTTGTGCACACTCAAGCATGTGTGACTTTTCCGTGGTCATACTTAAAATCCACACACGCATGCACACGGCTGCATTTATTTTAATGACGATACATTCCTATGAATGCATGTAGTGTGTTTATTTCAACGTGTACGCACTTCATAAAAGCAGGTGCAGAGTGAGAGTGTGGTGTGAGTGTGGAGTACGAAAATACACATGCTGATGCATATGTATGGACCCGGAGCTCTGCATAGTTAAGTCACACATCATACGTCTGTGTGCACTTGCTACAGTGCCGCTCCGTCTCTGCGTTGAAGAAGGATGAATGTAAGATGTGTACGTACAAATTCAAAATGATATCTTATGATCAGATAAAGACATTGGACCCTATAAACGGTACGTGAAAACATGACTAGGTGACGCTGCCATGAATTGAAGGTTCCTTCAGTCATTGATGGCTCTAGAGAACTTTAAAATCCTGGGTTTCACCTTTTACCTGTTAACTAAGAATTTTCTCATCATCTGAATAGGGTGTCCTCAATGAAAACATAAACCTCTTAAGACATTCATAGCAGATTATTATTTTTTTTAAATGTTTACCCTTTCTGGAAATTGATAGCGAAAGTTACGTACTTCCTTATTTTAAGGCATTCCCCCCTTCTGCGTTGATGGGCATATTTTCTTTAATTGCTATTGAATGTACCCATGTTTAGCCTGTCATTCATTCAATAATGCCTATTTGATGTCCCGTTCATGGAAACCTGTGACTGAAAGGAGTTGTTCAAAGCTTTGAGATCTATACTTTTCAATTGAACCTCCTTGTCTTGTTACTATCTGTTATGATACACAAAAATAATATTCTTTGAAGCCCTTGGCTTTTTAGAACAATAAAGCCTAGAATTTAACTCTGATCCCACTCTGTGGCTTTTTTCCCCCCTTTTTCTCTCCTCTTATCTTTGGCATACTTTATTTTCCAGTAAAATAAAGAATGAAGATGGATTATTCAAAACTGATAACAGTAATGGACCATCATGCAATGTTTTATTGAATTTGAGTTCTGTAAATTATGTGGTGGAGAGAAATGTGCCTGCTTAAGTATAACAGAAATTGCTACTGTGCTCCTAATTCTTCACAGTGTAATTCAAGAAAAGCCCACTATCCATATCACTATTGAATAAAAGGTAAAAAGGTGCTATTACCCCAACACGACGGCCCTCCACTGGCCTAACAAACGACAGAGATAAATGTGTCTACTTTTAACTTACTTGGCCTGAGTCCAAGGTGGTAGGTGGGGTTTGAAAATCGTCCTGTACCTGGACATTTGATTAAAAAATTCGCCAAACAGCAAAGGCAGGTAGCCTTGGAGGACACTCTACATACTTTTCTTTTTAGGAAGGTTTCATTGCATCGTATTTTGTTTCTGAGGGCTTTGAAGTTCTATGAAGCTGATAAAATCTATTTGAATCAGTGATTATGTTCAAAGAGGAGACAAACAGGAGGCCAGACAGGCTCTTTGTTCATTGGCAGGCTCTCTCGCTTATCTGTTGTTTTAAAGAATTCAGAATTAGCTTTGGAAGAGCTGATAATATTAACTGAAGGTTTTCTTTTTACGATCACTCATGAATTTTACTTGTGATCATTTGTAAACTTTTTGGAATATAAAAAACAAAAGGGTTTAGGAATGCCTCCGTACATTCATTCTTTAATTGAAGAAAAATAGAATTCGCGCTTAAGCCACTATGTAACAGTACAGAATAATTTTATGTTTTCACGCATCCAGTTATTTGTAAGATGGGAAGTCCCAATGAAAAGCAGCCTCTCATTTCCAATGAAATTAATATTCATGAGGTGTTGTAACTTCCTCCATAACATACAAGTTCTCAAGTTTTTTTCAGAAGCAAGTGTGACTAATTTTATTTAATATAGTTCTTCAAAATTTTTGTTTTGTTTTGTTTTGTTTTTTGAGTGCCTGTGGTGTACAGCACTGATAATATGTTTTGGTCCTGGTGTTGCCACATGCTCTGTGGTGTCAGTAGTGCCTGTTGTGTTTGGCGTGCTGTTTTTTAGCATGAAGAGAATTTTTGGTAAGAGGTACTTCTTACTATCCACCATGGAGGGCTCCTTACAAATGACCTTGACCCAATTTGGCAAGTCTGTACTGTATTTTCAACTAGAGGAACTAGTAAACATGAGCCATATACATCTTGAATCCTCAAGTGCAGCTATTCAGGTAACCAGGGACCGAGACATGCACTTACCCATCTGGGTTCTGAAAGCAGTCCTTTTTGCATCCAGAATTATTCTGTAGTGACTTTTTTTTTTTGTAATTAACACTAATCAAAACATTTTCTAACAATATTTAATATTTTCAAGCATTTCCACCAGGGGGCACTCCCCTCATTGAAAGCTCTGGGGCAAAAAAAAAAAAAAAAAGAAAAAAAAAAAAAAGAAAAGAAAGAAAGAAACAGAAAAAACCCTAAGGTTTCTAAAACACCTGAGACTGTCTGCTCTGGCTGCTTTCGAGTTCTTTGAGTGTCCCAGGGTTTGAAACATCGCTTTAGACCACCACCATATTCCAGGGAGAAAAACTGCATCTGTTCTAGTAGAATAATTAAAGTGGCAATAAAACGCTTTGCTCCTAAAATACTTGTATGTTCCAATGGCAAGTTATGCCAACATCAAAATATTGGTAAAGAATTTTCTAAATTCTCTCCCAAGTGGTATGTTATCTTCTACTCTAAGCCATACAGGGATGGTTTAGCCTCATGTTAGCGAGACTTGAGAGAGAATATTTTTATGTTTTTTATGCCCATAATTTTGATTTTCTCGATATAGTTCTGTGTTGACTCGGGAACCATATTTTATCGAAATACGTGATTTGTTATTTCAGATTTTTGAATGTCAAATTTAAAGTCAAACCGCATTTAATAACATCCTAAGTATTTGCAGGGTATTTCTTGCTTTTGTCTTTCTCTCTCTTTTTTTTTTTTTTTCAAAAATTATTGAACAATTATTGTTGGTAACCATCTTGCAGAATCCCACGTAACTTTTGTTGAAGGCCCACTGTGAGTGCCAGTAACTGTTGGGTTGTCTGGAAAGTCATGATGCACTGTTGTTTTGTTTTGTTTTCATAGAAAAACAGAAAAATACATCATGGCTTTTGAGAACCTGATACTGTTAGAATTTAGCGTATGTGTTCTTAAGTTTTTATCACCTGTTGGCAATTTTTTTCCTTTTGTGTTCTGTATACACATGATCAGTGTAGTAGGTACTTATCAAACACCTACGTAGTAGCTATTGTGCTGGGATGGCAAAAATGAATATTAGATTATTCTCAAGGGATTTATAATGTATTTATAAAAACACTGACGTTTGTCTATTTCTGTGCAGTTTATGTAATTGCCTTGCCAGGCACATTCTTAAATATATAGTGTTTTCGGGGAGAGGTGGAGAGCAGGAGCTATTTGATTACACCTATTTCAAACTTTTTCTTTGTGGGCCGGCAGGTGGCGTGATGGTTAGGGGTGCTGGACACCCACTGGACCTGGTGGCTTGCTTTCTCACTTTCTGTCTCTCTCTCACTCTCTCTTACTCTGTCCCTCTCTGATCAAATTAAAATAAATATTAAATAAAATCTTTAAAAACAACTTTTTTGTTGAGACCTGTATGTTTTGGTTTTAATATGACAATCACACACAATCTATTTAGTTGGCCTTGTGCCAATGAAATAGCTGGCTGATTGACTACCTCTTTGTAGTTACATTGACTAGATTTTTTCTTTCCTAATTACTTATTTAATTCCATTTGTTGTTGTTTTTTTTTTTTTAACTTGACCAGACAGAGAGAGAGAGAGAGAAAGAAAGGGAAAGTGAGAAAGCAAGCTATCAGGTCTGGGACTCGAACTGTGTTCAGCCATGTGGGAATCCAGTGCCTCTAACCACCACGCCACCTGCCAGCCCCTTGACTAGATGTTTTGCTCTTGTGTAGACACAGTTGCCGCAGTACTTGTTAGGATGAATGAAAGACTTGTGCTCTGCATTCTTCAGGCATTTCTTAGGTGAAACTGAATGTTCAGGTCCAATTTACAGGCTTTGGCTGCAGTAGACCAAGCGAGACAGACTTCTTTAAAATCGACTCTAAACCCCCTGAGCCCATTAGAGGGTCTTTTTAAAGACCAGCTCATAAATCATTTCAAGAATAGAGGATGCATCAAGAGCTGTCCAGCCCTTGTAAAATGGACAGAACAGTTTTCTAATACTTCTGCTTCATATTATCTCAAACACGTTGGAGAAAACCACCCATTTTTGTAAAAGAGTTCTTGTGAAAGTTTAAAAATACATAGTTGCAAATTAATTCTTTATTATTTGAGGGAGACAGATCCCGGAAAAGATTTGTCTAATGGCTTATACATTTCTTCTATCACCGATAACAATTTTTATTCCCCAAGACAGTTGATAATTACAGAATTTGATCATCTTTTCCTTGGCATGCAGTGATAGACTAGGATGCAATGTGGCAAAGTGGTTATCTAGTTCAATTTTATCGATGTTTCTGAAGTTTAAATGTCGACCTGTTACCCATCAATACAGGGTATCAAGACAGTATTCAGATTCATATGGGCTAGTCAGTGTGGTTCCCTTTTAGTGGTAAATGAAAAGGGTCACCTGGTATCATTTATTTTGATAATTCGGAGATGAGGAAACAGGTTCAAATACTGCCCATGAAAATATAGCGATTCTTTGGTGATGGTGTAATACTATTCTTTTTTTCTAATATGTTAGCTTCTTTTCCATTTTTTCTTGATAGTCGTGTTTGCTTCTCTAGAAATGGCTTTGTATCTTTCTGCGTTGGGCTGTTGGCATTGCACTATCTTTGTCTCTGCAGCTCGAGAACTATGCAGTTCACTGCTGTAGAATGATGAGGATTTCATTCATTCCTAACTTCCTTCCATCGTCTCTCTGTGGAAGATTTCATGGCAAGTTAAGCTACTCAAAGGAAGGAGGCCAATTAGGCAGTTTCAGTTTATGTTATATGTAAAGCAGATGCTTAATAAAATGAAGAATACAATCGAGGCCCTCTTTTCCACCACTTCAGTTGTAACTAATATATTCCTGTGCAGAATTAATGCCTCTGACCGTCGGTGTTCTAAACAGAGGGGAAATGGAGGGAGGGTTACCGTGGCCTGGGCCGAGCACCAGGGCCCGCTCACCCTGTCCTCTCCCCCCCCCCGCAGGGCTTGCTTTCAGAAATCCTCCGCAAGGAAGAGGACCCCAAGACTGCATCCCAGTCTTTGCTGGTAAACCTTCGGGCTATGCAGAATTTCCTGCAGTTACCGGAAGCGGAAAGAGACCGGATATACCAAGATGAGAGGGAAAGGAGTTTGAATGCTGCCTCAGCCATGGGTCCAGCCCCCCTGATAAGCACACCGCCCAGCCGTCCTCCCCAGGTGCAGTCTCTTGTTCTTCACGTTGTTCTTTTAGCTCTGCGTGTGTGTGTGTGTGTGTCTGTGTGTGTGTTTATGGAAGAATCTCAACAAGAAGTTATCTAGGTAGATATACAGCTATGGAATATAGATACAGATTTTCTTATTTCTTTTTAAATCATGGAGTTGCTTGAGAAGAATTTGGTCCCAAGTCGCTAATTCTGATATTAAAACAACAAGCTACTAATTAGATAGAGGAAAGGAAATTGCTTGGAGTTACTTCCTTCTTTGGGAATGAGTGTCGTCTTTCCGTGGGATATTTGTCTCCACCATGGTTATTAAAGTAAAGAAGTATTTTAAACTTAATAATAATAAAAAAAGTACAAAGTCTCTTCTATCCCAACTAGTTTCAGAACCACCATTTGAATAGTAAATAAATAAAAATAAATAAGTGATTCCATTTGTATTTATGCTTTCCAATACAACTGCAGCTGGTACCAATTATATATCATCTCATTTGTAATCTTTCATAATTAAGTTTAATGCAATCCTTGAAGGCAGCTTTAAATGGGACTTATAAGGAATTCCATCCATATTCCCAGAAATGGGCACATTTTCTGTTTTTTTTCCAAATTTTTGCATTTTTCAGAAAAAGTCCCCTTCCTGGTGACTTTGAGTATGTCCATCTGTATTGTTATTTTTTAAAATCAAGTTTGAAAAGTAGCCACATAACTATTACAGAAATTCAGGAAGATTTCAGTTCAAGCTCTTAGATAAAAAGTTTTGATAGTGGATTAGGCTCAAAATGTACAAGCTAATGAATTTTCTTGCATGTTTAGTTAGTGACATGTACATCTCTTAAAAATAAAGTCACCTGAAACTGGACAGAAGTGGAATGTGGAACACAAAGTCAAAGTAGTTACATAACATCATGAAATACTATTGATGTCCATGTCTTTAGATCATGTATTTCCCAGTATAGAAAGCTAGAAAAGCTTACCCGACATCAAAGATTGAAACTGCTATAACTATGTCATAGGTAAGGGCTAGATAGACTATCCAGCCACTTGCTGAGGGTCTTAAATTGCTTATCAAAATATTCTGAAGCAAGTATTTTCTATGCCATAAGAAATCCATTTTATCCCTCGTTAAGAGTCAATCTGGTCTTGATGTCTATAGGAGCAGACTACCTGTA
>NW_006208670.1:2398506-2404082 GCF_000334495.1 Tupaia belangeri chinensis | reverse complement strand
TACAGACATACACACCTGTCTGCCTATACACACCCCCCCCACACACACAATTGTTATGATCTGTAATGCCTTCCATAAAATATTCCCGAAGAAAAAGGAAGAGGAACTCTTTATGAATATGTAATACTTTTGTTAAGAGTGATTAACAAATACGTGCTTCTGACTTGACTGAATACTTCACTGCAGTGTTCAGAGCTAATATATACACCATCCAGAGTTAAGTTTGCTCAAGTAACCATCACTGATGGGCCTCTGGGCAGGGAGCTGTTTTACTTGTCACTTAACCTGCAATAGTAATAAAAGAATGGCTTACTTAAGACAAATAGGAATTTCAACATTGAGCATCTGTTTTTTTTTTTTTTTTAAACTGCCCAGATATTTGACTTAGTGTTTTCTTAATACAGCTTTTATTTTCTAATTTTTCTAGCATTTTAGTGATTTTATTTGAGTGATTCAAATGTGATTCTGCTATCCTTATTCATTAAGATTTTTCTTTAACCATAGTTTCATTAATGTGTCTTAGAGTATTAAATGATATTTCTTCTTCTATCTATTAAGATTCTACTGGGTAATTTTCCTGTGTATATGTTTAAAGGCCTCCTATACTGATAAGCTGGGATTAAAAAAAATACCTAGTTTACTTTGGCTGGAATTATTGATTAACTAGTTGAACTACTCTTAGCTGCATATTTTTTTATTATTATTATTATCTTAAGAAGGGTTGAGACAAAGCCCTTACCTGGAGTTTTCAGACAATAGTGAATGCATAAAGTTTGTAGATGCTAGAGATTGTTGTGAAACTGTTAAAAAGATATTTCTGTGAATGAAACATTAATGACCATCTAACCAGATTCCAGAATGATAATCTGATGTGCATATTTGTGTGCGGTTTTATTTCACTACTATAATATATTCTTTACGTTACCTTATTTTCCTCACAGAGACTTCCTTTGCCTTACTTGATAATAGAGCTCACTGCCAATTTGTTTACATTTTACCCTTTAACAATAATCCAGTGAATTAAATGGAGAAAAATCCTTAATGTATTAAAGGTATCATCACTGTAAAATGAGTACTTTAGATTCGGAAACACGTGTTCTAGAGCCGTCACATGAGTACTGCTTTGCACAGCATGGAACCAGTAAACCACACATAAGGTTTAAAGAGCTTATTGCAAACAACTAAGCTGAAAAAATGGTGGAAACCACAGAGACAGAAACTGACTACAAAATTTTGTCTTTTTGAAGTTTGCATTTTGGAGAGGAATCTATGTGAAATCACATTTCATTTCTCCTCAAAATGAAGAGATTTGAAGCACATTTTGATGCAAACCTTGGGCTTGGGTTGAAGCTGAGCTCTGATGTCTTTCTAAAGACCTGCCTGTCCAGGCAGAGAGGCCTTCCATGGCTCATAGGAGAACCAGGCCACCATAGGCCTGCACAACTGGATTCTCTTCCAGCTCCTTATAGGGAATAAATTTTCACATAAAATGGTTTGGGAGTGTACCTGGGGCATATCAGACTGAGGACCTAACCTACCGAGAGACTTGGAGTCTAAGTCATCCTCAAGAAGGGACTTCCTTGGCTAGTCAGCATCCAGACGTAACCTAGTAATGACACCTCGAACCGTGTCAGGCAACCCCACGATTGCTGGCCGGCCTAGCCCAGGTGAGATGCCGCCTATACCGTTGTGAACCTCGTACTTGGAGAGGGGCGGTGTCCTCTGCCTGGGGCAGTAGCTTGTGGGCCAGACCTGTTCCATAAAAGCTACTTTCACAAAGTGGATGCTCTGATTCAAGAAATAAGAATTCCTTGCACTTGATAATGGTTCACAGTTTTCTAAGCACCTTCACACGCATTAATTCGTGGAATCCTCATACCAGCCTTTTACTAGAAGAAAAATGAGAAACACACATCTAAGGCTTAGTCAAAGTTTTCAGGTTCCCCGTTAAGTCTGTTGCTCTTTTCTGTACCTCAAGCTACCTTCTCAGAACACAAACTGATTTATTTTAAAAAGGGGAAAATGAGACGAGGAGACTTTTTCCTTGTTTGTCGTTGAGGATGGGAACTGTTTTGTTAGACTGGGAAGAAGAACACATGCAAAAGCATTCTGCCGGTGGCATAAATTAGATGGTAGATAATCGATCCACTTGGGAAGACTTTAGACGGTGGTATTTTGGGGATCGTGAAGAAAATAGCCTCTTGCAGACTTTGGTTGTGTGAAAATATCTGGAAGAAACCAGTCCCCGCCACCCTCCCTGCCAGGTTCCCTGGTCTTAAAGGTTTCTTTTCTGATTGCTTTGCATATTTTTTCTGATGAGTTTATTAGAGGAATTTTATTACTAACAGCTAATGATTATTTTCTGAGTTTCTAAAACTGATTTCTACTTTAGGTGTTTATTTATTCTAGTTTTATTTGTATATTAGTACAACTTTTGGAGGTGAATTTAGCGATTTCTGTTTTCTTGAGGGTGGTTTGAAAGCACGTAATTACAAAGCTATAACTTTTAAATGAATTACATAATTATTTCTCCTTCAATTTTTACACCTCCTGTGTAATTCTTTAGCCTCTTCTAATGTAAGATGTGATATTTTATTACAGTGTTTTAAAAAATGTACGAAGATCATATAGTAAATACATAATTAATCTGGTCAGAATGCATCTCTTTAAAACAAATCCCTTTATAATAAAATGAAATGGGGGTTCATCTTGATTTCAGGTTGAGTTACTTAATGCTTGATAAAAGTTTTTTTTTTTCCTCTTTTTTGTTTTTGGATCCTTTAAACATCATTCTATGACCTCACTTACAGGCTTATAAAGTGCTTCTCATTACTTGTCATCTTCTAAAAGCTACAGGACCTTTAAACCTAGAGTAGAAACATGATTCACCTGATTCCTACAAAAGTACGAAATGTGTAAAAAGAGTAAATCGTGGTACTGTGAAGACAGTGATTATTTATCACCAATAAGCATAAGTACAGAATAGCACATTAATTACTCATTACTAAGAAAACATTTATAGTACGTTAAAAATACATTCATTTGGGGGTTTTTAATATTATAAAATTGTCACTGAAAATTAGACCTTAATGAGTTATTCATAGATTTAGCCAAGGTCCACCAAAAACAAATCTAGCATATCTTAAAAACTCAGGGCTTTTCTAAGAAGGCCCACGTCGTGTCCTGAACTCAGTATAACTCCTTGTTTTCTAAGGTGATTTTGCCCCATGCACAAATTACTTCACCTATTTTTTTGTTTGGTTGGTTGCTTTTTTTTTTTTTTTTTTTTACAAAACTTTATTTTGGTTGTTTGTTTTTTTTTTTTTTTTTTTTTTTTACAAAACTTTATTTAACTTTACTTATTTGTTTTAATTTGACCAAAGAGGGACAGAGCAAGAGAGAGAGAGAGAAAGCAAGCAAGCCACCAGATCCAGGATTCGAACCAAGGTCAACCATGTGGGAATCCAGTGCCCTTAACCACCATGCCACCAGCTGGCCCCTTCACCTATTTGGTTTAACTGTGTTTCTCCATTTTCAAATGGGATGATCCTAGTAACTACGCAGGGTTGTTACACAGGCCAGGAAGTTAATGTACATTATTAATACAGTGCCCAAGGCATAATAAACCACTAGTGGGTGTCAGCTTTTGTTGCCCTCATTATTGAAACGACATCAAACTTTCATTTTGTGTATGTGAGGGTTGTGTGCTTGCAGGCAGCTCCTCATTCATTCAAGGGTAACACATTGCCCAGAACCCAAGGAGACTTGAGTTCCTGTAACCTAAAAGTACGATTAGATGCATTCGGCAACCTATAAAGGAACAAAACAAGTTTCATGGAAAATGTCTGCTCTACTGAGCAATCTTAGTGAAATAAAAAGCGAACCCTTGCCTTGCACCCGGTCCCCACATGGGAGGGTGAGTAGAAGCAGCTCCGATTCCGAACTGCCTCCCAGGCGCCGTGGTAATAAGGGAGTAGTACACTCTACCTTGATAAAAGCTATGCAGAAAGTAACTGCTTTTATTTTACCTCCTGTGCTATTTGCGGAGAAGAGCTGAAGAGTAGTTTGTTTTGCCTGGAATGAACTACTTTATGAATTTTAATGTGTGATATAATATTAAAAGCTAAACCAGGATTAAGGAAGATTTTTTTTTTTTTTGGTACTAAGCTAAAATAGTACTTAGTAGAGTGAGGTATAAAAGATTTTTGTTTCCATTTTTACCTGGGGAAAAATTCAGCTTTCATATTTTTGAAAAGCTGTCCAAGTCAGTCCCCCTTAAGCAATAGCTTGTGTTTAGGAAAAAATGTGATTTCAGAATTCTAATAGCTTATCTATGATAAGATGCATATCTTGGCCAACAAGATGGTAAAAAAGAGCTTTTCTAAATACTTTTTTTAATGAGTAATACAGATACATTTTAAGTTTTTTTCTTAATTGTACCTTCATTCTTTTAATGTTTCATGTGTACCTGTTTTCACTTTTGTTTTGACTGTTGGCTACTGGAATTTTTTTTTTTTTTATGACTTAGAATTCTTGCTTTTGGTTCAAGTTGTAATTGTTTTTGTAAAAGAAAAAAAAAAACCAAGAACAGTTTTAGAAACAAAATCACAGAGATAAATGATTATAGCCCACCTCAAAGATAAATTCTTAAATATAATTTTTACAAAAGAAGCCCAGAGTTTCCAGAGCCTGCTGTCTCAACTATACTGAGCAGATTGCTACCTAGGAACTGGTTCTTCAAGGGCACTGGACTCCCAGCCCCTCTATTTCCATAACATTCAATTTTCAAAGCGATTGAAATGGCTTTTCTCTCCTCTCTCATTTAAGCAGTGAGAAAAAATAGGTATTAAAAGGGACCCCATGGGGTGATCAAATCTATCCCTCTGCCTCTAAGCAAGACCACCCCAGAGCAAAGTTTTGAATCTCTCCAAAGCAACTTGGTAAAACGTTAACCCTTTAGGCCCCTACAGTAGCTTTAGGTATGGTTGCTTCCAAGTTTGTAGAGGCCTCCAGGAGAGAAGACAGCTTGTGAGTGCCCTTTGCTTCCAAGAGCCTCAGAGTTAGAGGGGAACTCGGGAGGTGTAGCCTAGACTGTCCCCTGGCCTTCTCCAGGTGATGGGGCGAAGGAGTCAGATGATACCCCCTGTCCTGCTTCCCCTGCTCTGTCCTCTTCAGGCCCGAGGTGCAACCCTTTCCCAGCGTTTTCCTCTCCGTGTTAGAAGGCTAGTCTCATAGTAGAAGAATCTACCCATCTCCCAAGATAAGAGGCCAATTACTGGGTCCTCAGAAAAGTCATGTTGCCTTTTTTGTATGAAAAAATATGACATGGCTTTTCCAACGACCTCACATTTTGCTAACTGACTAGACGTCAGAAGAATCTAGAAGTCAGGTATATTTTAAAGGGGGCTCAGTCTCCTGTTTTCTCCCTAAGCGCAGAGAAGTTATTTGCCAAGA
This sequence comes from Tupaia belangeri chinensis, assembly GCF_000334495.1. NCBI lineage: Eukaryota > Metazoa > Chordata > Mammalia > Scandentia > Tupaiidae > Tupaia > Tupaia belangeri. The sequence goes on along the minus strand of NW_006208670.1, from coordinate 2,398,628 downwards.
GTAGCCCCTGTCCCTCTTTTCAAAATATGTGGAGACAGGGTGAAATAAAACCAGAAGACTTAGAGCTTCCCTAAGGAGATCTGTTTTTTTAATGCCCCCCAATATATACATATATATATATA
>NW_006208670.1:2398118-2398481 GCF_000334495.1 Tupaia belangeri chinensis | reverse complement strand
ATATATATATAAAACCTAAAATGCACTATATTTTGTATTGCCGTGGTCTGTGTGAGAAATTATCCAAGATGGCAAGTTTCTAGATGGCAAAAATCTGGGTACTGTTAGGTCCCCTAAGAAGTAAGGTCTTTCCTGAGCCATTTTTCTGGGAGAAACATAGTCCTTCTACCTCTGCAATTTTTAGTTCACATTTTCATTAGTTTCTTGGTAGAAAAATCATCTCCATAGCGCACATGTAAATTCTCTAAGCTGGTCGGAGGTAATTCAAATTAAATTTGGAGATTTAAAAATGAATAGGCTAATAAGTAAGTTTTGAGGAGGAGATTCGATTTCCTGCCCTTCAGTTCTGTGGCGTGTTCCTGC
>NW_006208670.1:2397145-2398087 GCF_000334495.1 Tupaia belangeri chinensis | reverse complement strand
CTGAAACCTGCTTCTCATTACCAAATGCACGGATACTCATGTTTCTTTGAAGATTATACATCTCAAAAATATTTGTAAAGTCACTGACTTATGTGTTTTGTGTGACTCGTGGTAATGTTTTGCTCAGTATTGAGAAACATTTTCTTACCGTCTAGTTCCACAAGTCAAAAGGAAACGGTTATGAACAGAGTGCCAAGAAAAGATGAAATAATTATACCGAACAGCTTGGACATGCACGTGTAAAGTGCAACCAGCCTTTATGATAATTAAGCGAGGCAGGCACTCTACCTGTTTCATGGATGGGTAGAAGATTTAAATATGCCGTTCTGCAAATGGCTTTGTTATGGAAGATTTTTAAAATGAAACATAAGAGGAAAAGGCATGAAAAAGAGTCTACAATTAAAAAAGGCCATAGTATATGTAATAGCTATTAGTGATGCAATTGTCTATTAGGCTCTGGATACCCAGTGAAGAACAGCGTTGAGCATTATGGTTTTAATTGTGACTTTCTTTTGTTCGGATTGCAGTGGGAGGTAATTGGGAGACGATTCGTTTAGGGTTTTCAAGTCTTTGAGACTATTCTGTTTTCCAGAAAACTTACTTTATAGCATTATCATTCCTGGTTGTCAGCTGCCAGTTGCTGTCATATTATAGACCCAATCACCTGTGACAGTGTGACTTCTCTAACTTAAGCAGTCTGATCTCAGGGCAGTAACTAATGTTGAATGGCTGCACTGTTGATCACCTTGACCATAAAAGGAGTAGCAATGTCTGGTTTGGATACCGAGCCTGAGAAGCTTCAAAACGATTTGGCCAATGAAAAATGACAGCCGTGTTCAAAATGTTTTGTAGGTGAAAACAGCTACGATTGCCACTGAGAGGAATGGGAAGCCAGAGAACAATACCATGAACATTAATGCTTCCATTTATGATGAGATTCAG
>NW_006208670.1:2388582-2397066 GCF_000334495.1 Tupaia belangeri chinensis | reverse complement strand
CAGGAAATGAAGCGCGCTAAAGTGTCCCAAGCACTGTTCGCAAAGGTTGCGGCCACGAAAAGCCAGGTAAGAGCCTTCATTAGGCATTGAGAATGTTTATCTGCGATTCCTATGGAGTTTTCATTAAAAGAGCATCTATTTTCAACATGAGCCTGCATCGCCGTGAAGTCCCAATCTCCAGAATAATTTACAAAGCTGAGATGAACCAGTGTTCAGATTTAGGTGAGAGACACTTGCTTTTATCTCCTCTGACAGTCACGCCCTAGACCAAGGATTTCCCAGTAAATCCTTAAGCCAATTAAGAGGTGTTTGCAGAAGGAGACTGTAATGTATAAAAAAGTGCCCAGCCTGGTTTATCGCAGTCGAGTAAGTTGAATTACTGTCGGTTCCATTATTACTCAGATGACCTCTCCTGAAATACTACAGAAACAGTATACAGTTTTTCATTTTCACTTGGCTATCTGAAACGCACATATACTTATTAAAACCCACTGATACTTAACACACCTTGTGTAGTAATGATTTTAGGTTTTCTATAGATGTATACAAGATACACAGATTGAATTACGATTAGAAAACTTGTCCAACTCTGATACATTACAACTGAATAGACTTGAATTAGAAAAGGTGCAGATCTTTATCAAACAAGATAAAAAACAAAGGTGAGGTGCTACAGTCTTTTATCACTATAACTAAGATAGTCTTCTATCGGTATAACTTTTATCAGTAAATTGATAATTATGTTCAAGATAGAACCTTCTATATGAACAAACTCAAAATTATTTATAAACCCTTGTCCAAAGCCAAGAGTACTTTTTTTAAAGGACCAAAATGCAAACAAGGTCCCCAGAGGATATTTTAACAACTTGAAATTTTATACAAGTATATTTTCATGATTATTATTAGTAATGGACCCTCTTTAATAAAACAGCCTGGCCTATTGTCAACTTTCGGGTGAAATACAGTCCTGGAAGTGTTTGCAGTAGGACACATTTATAATACTTTTTTAGTTTTTCTTAAAATTGTACTTTTATCAGCATTAATAGTGGTACTTGATGGGAATGTTGCTTTAGAAAAAATGTTCTCGTTTAAGTTATAGGCTGGGTGAAGTACTTAAGGGATATCTTGGAAATGTTATATAAAAATGATTAAACTCAAGCTGTGGACTGTAAAAATTATAGCTTTATAGGCCACATGCCTGCCTACCCTTCAATCACTGTCAAAGTGATAATTTCTACAATAATATGTTTCTTTTATTGTGAGATTCTAAACATCAAGTGCTGTTTAAACATTAAACTGAATTGTTTATGTTAGTGCTGTACTCAGCGTGTCATACATCAGGCCACCGTAATCTCTCATGGAATGTAAAATTCTGTCATGAATCATGGCTTGTATATTGGAAATTACTGTAATTTTGATTGGAAATTACAGGGCTCTTGAAATGTTTCTAATTATGATAGAATGTTAGAGCTGCTGCAAACCTGTGTGCTTCTTCAGATGTCTTCATTTACATGCCAAGACTCTGCATTAAGGAGGAATGTCCCGTTCTTACTTTACCCCACCACCCGCCCTGCACGGTTCTTGTTTTGGCTATTTAGTCTTAATGATGATGAGCATTTCTATTTAAATATAGATTATCTTTATTATCTTGCTTTTCTTTCTGATTTTACCTCTTTTTTTTTTTTTTCCCCCTGACCTGTTCAATTACCAAGAATAACAGAGCATCTTCCTATAAGGGAAACGCATGCAAAAGTTTTCCCCAAATCTCTAGCAAGGAGGGACTAGACATTTATTATTGTAGTAAGGGTCAGCCTCAAAACGACACACACCAATGAATAGGAAAACTTGTCAATAGCGGGCATTTAGTTGCCTGTCAGTTTCCACTTACTTCAGCTAGCCTGCCTCTCCAGTTTTCTGCCTGACTCTATCACGCTGTCGGTGGTAACATCGCTTTGCTCCCTTGGACTTCATTCTGCGTCCCTGGACAGTGTGGGAACTCTCCCGAAGGCAGCAGCAGTTGGCCAGTGACACGCGAGTGATGCTCCGGGGCGTTTCTAAATATCCTTCCTCTGTGCCCTGTCCTGTACAGCACCCCACGAGTCTGTTTCAACAGTGGGCAAACAGCTTCTAAGCGTCTGCCAGGGTGATGTCTCTTCAAACTCCCACCACGTTTAGTTCATCTCGTTACTATCTGAGAAAGAACCCCAGGGGTCGGTCAGTCATGGCCTAAGGGTTCGAGCGAACTGAACCTTCTTCCCTTGGACAGTTACTCTGAACTTCCTTACTCTAGCTTCCTAGTGGAGCATTTCTGTCATTTTCTTGTAGCTGTTAGCACTGCCCCCTTTCTGAAAATACATACAAAGATCCAGAATTACTTAAAAAGACGACTGTTTGAAATTATTACATGTAACAGAGGAAATCTTACTGAAAAGGTGGTCATGGGACCAACAGATGGCACAATGTTTATGTCACTGGACTCCCATGTAGTCGACCACAGTTCGAGTCCCAGGCCCAGTGGCTTCAACTCACACCGGGTGCGTGTACGTGCGTGCCCAAAATCCTGAGAGGAAATGGAGGAGAAGGGATTGCCGTGTGGCCGTCCCCCTCCGGGTTGTGGGGTGATTTCTCCCTTTCTGTCTGTCTCTTTGAGAAGTACACATACCCTATAACAAAAACCCTCTTTTTTCTAAAAAAAAAAAAAAAAAAAAAGTTCTTTAACTTTATTTGACTAGAGTGAGACAAAGAGAAAGGGAAAGTGAGAAAGCAACCCACCAGGTCTGAGACTTGAACTGCGGTCAGCCACGCGGGATTCCAGCGTCACAACCACCATGCCTCTTTCTGGCCCTCCAAAAAACTCTCTTTAAATAAAAAAAGAAGTAAAAGAGGAAGAAGTGGCCATTTCCTTTGGTTCTGTTCTGCCCTGGTGCTTGAAGGAGACAGAAGAATTAATAAATCTTCCCATCAGCACGACCCTTTTCACGGTCCTGATTCGGAAGTGTTCCTTACACCTCGGGGCTGGACGCTGAGGCAGCAGTCCCCCAGGAGGACATGGTGTGTGTGAGGTGGGGGGCCAGACCTCGACCTCGGTCTGCCTGTGTCTCACCTGGCTGTCTGGGCAGGCTCAGCGCCCGTCCCCTTGTTTACAGGAGCCCTTTTCATTCAGGAACTGGGAGCTCGCCATGGCGTCCCTCGCCCTGCACAGGAGCCCCGCTTTCTGTGGTCGAGCTCCAGACTGCCCTTCTCTCTTCCTGTCTCAGTGTCTCCTCAGAGTGCAGGGCAGCCTCCGTAATCAGGTTAGACCCTGCTCCGGGAAGCAGGAATCCGGGACACTGGACCGTTGATACTAGAAGCAGCGAGGGCTTCCTTTCTTCATTTTCATCGTGTTCCTGGAGCACAGGCGTTTCCCAGCCCCGGGCCCTCCAAACTCAGGCCTTTCCTTGCCCGACCGAGGTGGGATTCGGAGTGGAGGCGACGCATGTCACTACTGCTTTAATCCTGGCCAATGATTTAACCTTCCTCAACTGAGATGATTTCAACTGGGAAGGGGGACCCATGCTACCCTGTGTGCAGAGAAGCTTTAAAATTATGCAGCACCATGCACAAATGCATACCGTCTCGTAATGTGCTCAGCAGAAGCGTCAGTACTCCACTCGGGTAAGGGATGAGGGCGCTTTATTTACCACGTATTTACATCTCTCGGGTACCTTTCCGTTTGAAAGGGAGAGTGTGCTCTGCAGTGACTGATGCATCGCGTGTTCGCAGTAACAGACACCAGCTCTGTGCATCCCCGTTCTACGTGTGTATGTAGTCCATTAGCTCTTCTCTTGGGACCAGCAGTTGGCATCATGGCTATGTCACTGGACTCCCATGTAGTGGAGGTGGTTCAAGTCCCAGACCCGGTGACTTAAATCCACGCCGGGCGCATGTGTGTGTGTGCCCAAGATCCCCAGAGGAGAATGGAGGAGAAGGGATTGCGGCGTGGCCATCCTCCCAAGGGGTGATTTCTCGCTTTCTGTCTCTCTGTCTCTCTCTCTGTCTTTCTGGAGAGTGCACGTGCCCTATAGCAAAAACCTCTCAGAAAAAAAAAAAAGATTAGCTCTTCCCATCAATGAATAATAGACGTGAGATCATTTTTTACTCTGATAGAAACGTCTGAATAAAATATGCAAGTAAAACCTGAAGGTAGGCTCCTTTTTGTGCTTGGTTAGGAAAGTCGGCTAATGCAAACTTTAAAAAGATGATATGCTTTAAACATAATGTGAATAGCTACAAATGAATACACTTTATATTCTGGGTATTCAAATAAGCAGCAGTTTTTCCAAGTGAATCATATTGGAATTTTATCAAACATTTCATCTGATAACATTCAAATAATTATGAGAGCAGGATTTGCTAATTTTACTGTTTAAAAAAAAATAGTTGATTTGGGTAATAACCATTACAGTATCAAGGTTCAGTTACTGTTCATTGGTTCTAGTGTTTTCATATGGGAGATGGAAATGGAATTTCTCCCTTAATGGTGGCAGATGTTGGAATCTAATTTTATTCCACGGTAAGCCTCTCGAGAGCGCTGAGACTTAAGGTGTGTGTCCAGCAAGGGGACGTTCGGAGCCATCGGCCTTGCCGCGTGCATGGGGCCGTTACACTGATCTCCATGTTTGCAGAAGCGGAGCTCGCAGACACGGTGCGGGAAGACCGGAAGGGGCTTTTCCGGAGCTGCACTGCGTCACCCCTGTGTTTAGAAAACCATTTCTCTGCTGCTGTGTTGAAACAGGGTGTTGCTTTTAAGTAAAGCAGCTAGACGATGAAAATTCTACGTGGCTGATCATCCCTTCGGTAAAGTCTTTTCAGGCTCTAGGAGTTACAGTACTCTTTGGCCACTGTAACTTTAGTAATTGACGGTCTGTTTTTTAACACTTAATAAGATTTCTGACTCTGAAAAAAATAACATTAGGAGGAGGTGAGATCAAGTAACGGAGGGCGCTTCTCCCTCCATGTTTCATACACTTCTGTCACTGGGAGTCAGGGCCAGTGAGGGGGGCGGTAGAGAGAGAAGAAGAACACCCGGTAGGCTTTGGGTTCGAAGACGAGAGACGGATCATCCTGACCTTTAGGTCTGGAAGTGCTTAGGCGGTGACTGGAGTGCCTTCGGTATCAGTCGGCCATATGTCACGAATCCATAGGGGCTTGGAAACAGGACTAAAAATGTCGTCTTCCTTGCCGGGAACAGGAACCTCTAGTGACGAAACCAGCGACATTGCAGATTCCGTATTCTGGGATGTTAGGGGAGGCATCTTTTATTTTGTTAAAATTAAACTGCACTTCATGCAGGCTATGGTTTGACGCTCTGTGCTGATTCACTTTTTTGGAGCGCTCCTGGAGCAGACTATGCCGCGGCACGATTTCACCTGTGTGGGCTCCTATTTCAGGCTCACAGAAGGCCCGCAGAGCTGAGAGTCACGGCTTCTATTATTGCGGGTGCCACATCCTCTTGCAGCAGTTTGTATGACTGTCTTTACCGCATGTCCCCAGAGCCCCTTCTCGTGATCGAAGGGAGTTCTCTCCTAGCTGGGTCTGAAGACAGAACTGCCTTGGTACCCAGGCTCCTTCCAGACCTTAGACTCCGGGAGACACAGCGTGGCCTTCCCTGGATGCACTTGTCTAGAGGAAGAAGGACCAGAGGAGGCTTTGTGGGAGAATGAGAGCAGTCAGGCAGCCCGCGGGTAGCCCACACCTCCGCAGTCTGCGGGTTAGGCGGTGTGCGTTATGGAGGCCCCCATGCTGTGTCCTTCAGTGAACGGGCAGTTCGTTGGTCGCCTGGCTAAGGGGTTCTCTCGTGTTCATCTGTGATGATGCCTCATGTCTAAGTATGAGGAATCCATGTTAGAGCCCATTTTGCAAAATATTGACCTCTCTCTCTGTTTCAAGTTGAGTACCACGATAAATAGGACTATGGAAATTAATGGCTGAAGGTACTGGCAGTCTAATAGTTTGAACTGTGTAGTTTTTTAGGAGCTGGTTCAATGTGTGGATCTGCATATGAGCCCTTTTCAGATTTCTGCATTGTAAAAACAAGACTGTGTTTACTTAATCTAGGATTTGATCTAGGAGGTCCAGCATTAGTAAATAGAATACTTACTTGACCATGATGCCCCTGGTTAAAAAATTCATGTGACGGGGGTGTTTTATCCAGACCCTTGGTGTGATCTGTTTTAACACATCGAACAGAAGATCTTCTGTCACCTTCCTCCTCCTCTCATGGAATTTTTATAACTTAAAATCTTTGCTTGTCCCTCCTCCTCACATTGATGAACTGAAAGTCACAAGTGTACTTTTCTTGGGACCAGCAGTTAGCGTAATGGCTGTGTCGCTGGACTCCTATGTAGTTGACCATGGTTCGAGTCCTGGGCTTGGTGGCTTAAACTCACACCGGGCGCGTGTGTGTGCGTGCCCAAGATCCCGAGAGGAGAATGGAGGAGAAGGGATTGTGGCGTGACCATCCCCCCTGGGGGATGATTTCTCACTTTCTCTCTCTCTATCTCTGTCTGTCTTTCTGGCGAGCACACGTGCCCTATAGCAAAAACCTCTCCAAAATAAACAAAAAAACAAATGTACTTTTCTCCTCGACCCACTTACGTGGAACTGTTACACATATAGTCCATAACTCATTCAACCCAGTTTCTCCATCTTCAGAAAATATCACAAGGAAAATTTTAGGCAGGATGTGCAGGGAATTGTTGAATTTTTTTTAAAGGATAGAATTTATGAATCACTTTGTGAATAATGGTGCCAGCTTCTTACAGAGCATGATCGTGGAAGACAGTGCAAGGGAAGGTGGGTTAGTGCAGGGGTGCTGACAGCCGTTTACAGAGCATGGTCGTGGAAGACAGTGCAAGGGAAGGTGGGTTACTACAGGGGTGCTGACAGCCGTTTAGTGAAGGATGGGTGTGCCAGCTGCATGTTTATAGTTTGTGTTAAATCTGGGCCACTTTTGTGCGAAGACGTTAGCATCAGCTGGAAAGTGTAGACTAAGAATATTCTGTGAAAGTTCCTCTTTTTGGAAACAGCTTTGATAATTAATGAGTTAGTTCTTCAAGACTGGATCAGGTAGGTATCTACAACTCTGGGAATGTAGAGAACGAACCCATGGGTTTGAGCTCTTTACTGGAATTAACCTTAAAAGTGAATGTCACTCAGTTAATCCTAGCACACACCGTCACACCAATCTGATCCCGTAACACACTACCAGGTTCAAGCACCAAGTATTTTCTCAGAAGTCTCAACAGCTGTCTTTTATGTTTTTGATAATGAAGGTAATAGGTTTTATTTGAACTTTATCCTCTTTTTTTCCTCATATGAGAAATGAAAATAAAGGCTCTGTGAAATGAACGAGCTATGAAAATGGGCTTATGCAAAATGACAATAGAAAAATAGCTCTGGAAGAAACTGCTGTGTTAAAATTTCACGTGTAAGAGAAGTGCTAGGAGAGGGATGAAAGAAGTCATGTCGGTGGTAAGGAATCTAATGTGGGTTTTCTCTTCTGCTCTACCAAGGGTACTTTCAGTGCCTTTAAAAGTAACCTTAAAGATGACTCATTTTTACAAGTATACTTGTAATACACACATGCAGTTCTTCGGTGTGGCTCAGTTGCGTAACTAACTCACAGACCACGCGTTTAAAAACAGATGTCTATATTTTAGAGATTAGTCGGAGTATAACCAGTCTATAATTTGTCACTAAATACCTTATAAAAGCGCAAGCTCTCAGCCATTTGGGGAGTCGACATACAATTGTCAAATTGATGAAGTTGTGTTTTTCTCCTGTCTTAATTTACTTCTGGTGCCTGTTAATAGAATATCTATTCTCTTTTGATTGCTCGATTCAACAATTCCAGTTGCTTTTGTGTATTTTTTTTTTCCTTAACAATTCTCTTTTCAACCAGTCTGCTCCAGGAATTGGGCTTCAACACGCTGTTTCATAAACTGCCAGCCTCCTCGGCCGCCTCAGTGCCTCTGATTCCGTAAATCAGATCATAGGCAGCATGCTGTCACATAATAAGGTGTCTGATCCTTATTACCAGTTTGTTGATGCTCAGACTCCTTCAAATTGACCATTGCAACACATGGTTTCCCCTGAAACTAGCTGTGATAATTAGCGTGGTTCTAATGAGACAGAATGTCACTGATCTTGTGCTGAACTGTCGAGTATCGACGCTACGGATGGGAACTGTCAGAGCCTGCCATCTGTGACAGCGCTTGGCATATTCCAGTAGCAAGGTAGAGCATGCTCATTCGTGTGTTTTCAAACAAATGGCCCTCCTCTTGACGAGGGCTCTGCGTTCTGTTCAACTGGAAGAGTGTTTGCCCTAACTTTGCCCTACACCAAACCCATTTGGAGACCCAAAGGCGAATAAACATTTCCATCTCTGTCATGGATCCCACAAGAGGAATCTTTTGTCTAGCAGGTGAATTTTCGGTGGCATTC
>NW_006208670.1:2351619-2386619 GCF_000334495.1 Tupaia belangeri chinensis | reverse complement strand
CAACCAGATGTAGTGCGAGTGTGGCTGCATTGGAAATATTATTCCTCAGGATAAACTCCCTCCTCCTCCTCTTTCCTCCCCACCCCCTCACAGCTAATGTGGCACGGAAGCCGATGCATCCTGTAAATCTTGAATGCAGCGCTAGATTGATAACAGGCGATTAGACAGTTTAACCACAAACAGCTTGTTCATTTTTCACAAATGAAAACCACATGTGGTGTAACTAAAATTTCAGGCCCTTTTTTTTTTTTTTTAAGGGTTGGGGTATGTATGTGTCTGTGTTTAAGATGTGCTTACATAAAAATAAAAGGGCATCGAAAGAAGTTAACTGTCTAGAAGAAGGGAGAAGTTGCCTTGCTCGTCACAGGTGATTTTATCAAATTTCATTTTTTACACTTTTACCAAAATGAAAATGAGAAAAATATTGTATTCTCCATTTGGCTTTCCCCCCACGCCCTCCAGTTTGGTTTGGTTTTGTCATTGTCATCATTTTTGTTTGTATTTTGGTGCAGGGACATACTATCCCGCAATGTTTTTTTAAATTTTCATTCTTAAACCTTTTATTTTAACATTAACTCTGAAAGGATTTCCAAGATGGGGCACATGTCATTTTCCCAGGATTATTTTTTTTTTTAAATGACAGGTTACTATTTTAGGCTTTATGGTCAGGTACCAGGCAATCAAACAAAATGGCCCTAGTCATATTTATTTTTAGAGAGACATTTGTGGATTCGAAGAATCGTTTTGAAAGGTTCAGCTGAAAACCAGTGTGTTGTGTTTCTGTGGGGAGGTTGGCCATCACAGCCTCAGCAGAAGACCATGGAGGCCTAAGTCCCCCACCAGTCTCAGGAGATCCCAACCAGTAACAGAAGGTACTGGAGCCATGAGGAAGCAGATACGCTGGTGGAAAACTAATACTGGAAAGGAAAAAAGAAACCCATAGTGTCAGGGATAATTCAGACTTGTACCCCTAGAGAAGGTTCACACCGATCGACTTTAGAGGAGATTAAAAATACAGACCTTGCCTAGTTCAATGTCTTTTACTGACACATCAGGTACTCTTGTTCTTCTACCGGAATTTTTATCCTCCTCCTCCCGTTATGAACCTAGCTTAGAAACTTCCTAGAACTCTGTGGTGACCTCTAGTATCTAACTGGCAAAAAGGAGCCATATCCCACAGAATCACGGGTTTTCCCTTTGTTTCTTTGTTCGTTTTTCCTCTTGCTTAGTCAATTTATCATTTAAAAAAATCTTCCTTTTGTAATTTTTCACTAGGATTTTTTTTTCTTTTTAAGCTGGCTATTTTCCATGGGTTTCATATTTGCTCCAATGATACCTTCCAACATTTTTCTGTCTTCGTTCCTTCTTTTGGCCTAAGTCGCACATTAAAGGGAAAACAACGTATTTGTTTTTTAGTTGGAAACCTGTTTCTATCTAAGCTGCACAGAAGTTTGCATGATGAATTTAAGTATTTATTTTTGCATGGTGTTAATCTACCTTTGTAGTCATTTGGCGATACGGAGGTAGTATAGAAGGTTTTATTCATTCCCCACATCACCATCTGTGCCACTTTCCTCACGAGTGTAGATGTTGCTTCAGACGCTTTCTTAACCCAGAAGTGAAGGCATTCCTTGCCGTTCTGTGAGCCCAACCCTGCAACAGTCACTTGTTACTGTAGAATTCCCAAGAAGGTTCGCTACCCGAAGCATAGCGATTGGAAGAGGAGGCCAAGAAATGAAAAACAAAAGTAAAGAAGTGGCAATACATGAAGTTTATGACTTAATTAGTACTGTCTTTGCTTGAATAACCTTGACGTTTTCCCACAGTTATTTGAAAGTTTTGATTAGGGATGAACCAGCATGCAGGTCAAATCCCATTTCTCAATCACCAACAGAGCTCATCGTTAGAAGGAACCCTGAATTGTTTCTTGGCAAATGAGAAATTTCACTTACAATATGAAAAACGATCTCTTAGTTTTTCCTGTTTGCAAACTAGTTTTCGTGTATTAGGATTTCTTTGGGCCTAGCATACCTGTTGACAGAAAGGGCAACAGCTGCCATTTAAGGATGCCATGGCATGTCTGCAGATTGAGAATATTTCATTCTGAGTACAAAGGAAGAACAGATCTTTCCGTTGATATTTGTAAAATATAGATTAATTTATGTATGTACTTATGTTAATGCCAGAGGGTGCATGTGTGCACCAGAGAGAAAGCACCCTTCAAGTGGGGCCTGGTCGTACCACAATCCTTTTGCCCCATTTCTCCAGCCCTTCAGGATCATGGGTTTGTGCACACATGTACCTAGCTTATTTTTTAAGCCCCCAAAGCCAAGATTTGAACCATGGTTGCCACATGGGATCCAGCTTCCTCTGCAGAAGACTTAGCCACTGTGCTGTGGGCCCAGCCCCTATTACATTTGATAGACCAATCATTCCATTTTTCCAAGAGAGTATTTTAATTGTCTTTATGGATCCTGTTAGGTCACTGTCTACTCTCAGGGCCAGTTTCTCCATGTCTGTTAACAAGTGGCAGATGATGAGTCGGTAGAAATATGGTCTAAGAACTTTTCCCTGCCCCAGCTCCACCACCCTCTGCCACGCTGCCTGCTCCATTTCTCCATTGCTCCCAGATCCTCACAGAAGCGTGCAGGAAGGGAAACTGGTTCTTCCTCTTACGCTCTGGTATTTTCATTTGGTTCTCCTGTCCGCATGTTTTCCTCTTCATTGTTGAAGTCATCAATATCATTTACAGTGTAGACCGCATGTTTACCCCAAGCTAAAAGGATTGAGAGAGCCCGGCTCCTGATTATCTGCACCAGATAGGAACAGGGAAATGGTGGCTGATTTGCAGACACAGTGCTGATTCCATAACGACTTCTGCACGAACGTTGCCTTTCAGGGAAAGCATGGAGAGGGGCCGAGTAGTGGTCCCCGGCCTGCCAGTCCCACTGCGTAGCCCCCGGCGAGTTGCTGAACCAGTCACATCTCCCCTTCAGAAGGTTAAAATGGACTGGCGCACGTGCGGTCTGAGGTTCCTGGCAGTTCCGGGTTCTGTGCGTTTGTGACCAAGACAGGCGCGCAGACATGAAACAGGATGCTATTTTGATGGGAGGGACTACCGACAGGTGTTTCTGCCTGGTGGTGAGTCACAGAGGGAGTGAAGTTTTGAACCATGGAAGGGGTTCCTCTGGGTGAAGGGGAGGGGACAGAGTGCTGTTTTGAGGAATCTGTACCCCAGGCGGGTTATTTATGAGTATCTCACAGTGAGTAGAATTGATCGTTGGCTTCTGCCATTACCGACTGTGTGTTACGTGAGACAAGATGCACTCGAGGTTGACTGTCTTCCTTGGTGACCTGTCACTAGTTCTGGGAAGCTCTCCTTTGTATCTGCCCCCGCAGAATCGGCCCTGTTCAGGGTGTGGGATGTGTTGAGTTCGTTCGGCTGGTGGGCTTGGCGCAGTATTCGTCGCCAGCTTATGGTGACTTGGAGGTCGCTGAAGAGTGTCCTCCTTCATGTTTTCTAGCTGATGTCTCCAGGGCTGCCCTTACCTGTTCTTTCTTTCTTTCTCTCTCTCTTTTTTTGGACTGATCTATGCAAGCTTTTGGGAAGGCTAGCATAGAGCAAAGGACAGAACCGTGCACCGTAAGAATATGAGCTCCACGAGGAATCGGGTTTCGTTTGTTTAAAGTTTATGTACTTAGTTCTTCTGAGAGACAGACAGACGCAGACAGGTACCCCAAAGGGCGTCTTCAGGATGCAGTCCACCCCCGCCGCAGCTGGCCCAGGTCATAGGCGTGTGCACATCAGCATGCCCCAGGGGGTCGCAGGACACAGACCCAGGACCCAGGCGGGTCAGCTGCGTTACTGCCGGGGTAGCACGCGGCCCCAGGAATTACAGGTTGGGAGAAGGCTAAGGAAGTGGGCAGTACACACAGAAGCCACGCAGGGAGCCACAGCTCCTTGGAGGGGACACCTAAAGCCCATGTTCGCACATTTACGAAAGCTTACCTCGTTTATTTACGGTGCCCGCAAGACTGCTGCTCCTCATTGAGGGAGTCTTTGGCATTTCAAATGAAATGCAGATTAGGTGAAAATAAACGACTTACAATAAGGTCAAGGAAGTGAAGGCTGTAAATAAAATATACACTCACAAACAGACAGACGCCATTAGGAAATTCTATGCCAAGCTGTTCCTGTCTAAATGGCCTGGTTTCTTCTTGCCTTGCAATTCATTTCTGCTTGTATGCTTGGAGATTGGGGGAAGGGTAAGAGCCTAATGGGTAATGATTTTATTCTAGTATTTTGATTAAAGAGACTAAATAACTTGGACCCTGGATAATCATAAGGACTGAGCCCCTATCCATCAAGTTTAATTTCCAGACAGAAGTTTGTATTTATATTTCTGGGCAACTTTGGCATCGGATTACATATAAGTGTGTGGACAGTTATGTGCTCAGTTACCTTCCGCCTCCCTCCCCTCTCACCATCTTTCCTGCTCTGCTTTCTTTCTTCCGTTGGACTAGCCGCCTCTGCCCTGTCCTCCACTTTGACAGGGGAACTCTATAACCATTTGCTCCTTGAGAAGTGGCGTGAGACCAAGGACCAGTATTCGAGTGTTCCTCATTCGCATGTCCACTCCCTCCATGTCACCCCCATATGCGTATCCACTCCCTCCATGTCCCCCCCATTCACGTATCCACTACCCTCCATGTCACCCCCATTCGCGTATCCACTCCCCTCCATGTCACCCCCATCCCCCATGCGCGTATCCACTCCCCTCCATGCCAGCCCCACCCTGTATCTGATGTCCATGGCGTCGTTGCCCTCCTCTCCCTACCTTCATCCGGTGTCTGCCTGCTGCTTCATCCTTTCCTGCTGGAGAAGTCCACGTGTCTTTGGAGAAACTTCTTCCCATTTTCATCCTGGCTGATGGACATTTCTCAGCTGATGCTCTGCTAATCCTCTTTACCTTTCGACTTCCCTGGGGAATATGGTACTGTCAGGTCATCGGGGAAGTCCTGGTGCATTTTTGCATGGAAAAATACATCATGCCTTTCCCAGTGAGTGCAGGGACATACTATCCCGCAATGTTTTTTTAAATTTTCATTCTTAAACCTTTTATTTTAACATTAACTCTGAAAGGATTTCCAAGATGGGGCACATGTCATTTTCCCAGGATTATTTTTTTTTTTAAATGACAGGTTACTATTTTAGGCTTTATGGTCAGGTACCAGGCAATCAAACAAAATGGCCCTAGTCATATTTATTTTTAGAGAGACATTTGTGGATTCGAAGAATCGTTTTGAAAGGTTCAGCTGAAAACCAGTGTGTTGTGTTTCTGTGGGGAGGTTGGCCATCACAGCCTCAGCAGAAGACCATGGAGGCCTAAGTCCCCCACCAGTCTCAGGAGATCCCAACCAGTAACAGAAGGTACTGGAGCCATGAGGAAGCAGATACGCTGGTGGAAAACTAATACTGGAAAGGAAAAAAGAAACCCATAGTGTCAGGGATAATTCAGACTTGTACCCCTAGAGAAGGTTCACACCGATCGACTTTAGAGGAGATTAAAAATACAGACCTTGCCTAGTTCAATGTCTTTTACTGACACATCAGGTACTCTTGTTCTTCTACCGGAATTTTTATCCTCCTCCTCCCGTTATGAACCTAGCTTAGAAACTTCCTAGAACTCTGTGGTGACCTCTAGTATCTAACTGGCAAAAAGGAGCCATATCCCACAGAATCACGGGTTTTCCCTTTGTTTCTTTGTTCGTTTTTCCTCTTGCTTAGTCAATTTATCATTTAAAAAAATCTTCCTTTTGTAATTTTTCACTAGGATTTTTTTTTCTTTTTAAGCTGGCTATTTTCCATGGGTTTCATATTTGCTCCAATGATACCTTCCAACATTTTTCTGTCTTCGTTCCTTCTTTTGGCCTAAGTCGCACATTAAAGGGAAAACAACGTATTTGTTTTTTAGTTGGAAACCTGTTTCTATCTAAGCTGCACAGAAGTTTGCATGATGAATTTAAGTATTTATTTTTGCATGGTGTTAATCTACCTTTGTAGTCATTTGGCGATACGGAGGTAGTATAGAAGGTTTTATTCATTCCCCACATCACCATCTGTGCCACTTTCCTCACGAGTGTAGATGTTGCTTCAGACGCTTTCTTAACCCAGAAGTGAAGGCATTCCTTGCCGTTCTGTGAGCCCAACCCTGCAACAGTCACTTGTTACTGTAGAATTCCCAAGAAGGTTCGCTACCCGAAGCATAGCGATTGGAAGAGGAGGCCAAGAAATGAAAAACAAAAGTAAAGAAGTGGCAATACATGAAGTTTATGACTTAATTAGTACTGTCTTTGCTTGAATAACCTTGACGTTTTCCCACAGTTATTTGAAAGTTTTGATTAGGGATGAACCAGCATGCAGGTCAAATCCCATTTCTCAATCACCAACAGAGCTCATCGTTAGAAGGAACCCTGAATTGTTTCTTGGCAAATGAGAAATTTCACTTACAATATGAAAAACGATCTCTTAGTTTTTCCTGTTTGCAAACTAGTTTTCGTGTATTAGGATTTCTTTGGGCCTAGCATACCTGTTGACAGAAAGGGCAACAGCTGCCATTTAAGGATGCCATGGCATGTCTGCAGATTGAGAATATTTCATTCTGAGTACAAAGGAAGAACAGATCTTTCCGTTGATATTTGTAAAATATAGATTAATTTATGTATGTACTTATGTTAATGCCAGAGGGTGCATGTGTGCACCAGAGAGAAAGCACCCTTCAAGTGGGGCCTGGTCGTACCACAATCCTTTTGCCCCATTTCTCCAGCCCTTCAGGATCATGGGTTTGTGCACACATGTACCTAGCTTATTTTTTAAGCCCCCAAAGCCAAGATTTGAACCATGGTTGCCACATGGGATCCAGCTTCCTCTGCAGAAGACTTAGCCACTGTGCTGTGGGCCCAGCCCCTATTACATTTGATAGACCAATCATTCCATTTTTCCAAGAGAGTATTTTAATTGTCTTTATGGATCCTGTTAGGTCACTGTCTACTCTCAGGGCCAGTTTCTCCATGTCTGTTAACAAGTGGCAGATGATGAGTCGGTAGAAATATGGTCTAAGAACTTTTCCCTGCCCCAGCTCCACCACCCTCTGCCACGCTGCCTGCTCCATTTCTCCATTGCTCCCAGATCCTCACAGAAGCGTGCAGGAAGGGAAACTGGTTCTTCCTCTTACGCTCTGGTATTTTCATTTGGTTCTCCTGTCCGCATGTTTTCCTCTTCATTGTTGAAGTCATCAATATCATTTACAGTGTAGACCGCATGTTTACCCCAAGCTAAAAGGATTGAGAGAGCCCGGCTCCTGATTATCTGCACCAGATAGGAACAGGGAAATGGTGGCTGATTTGCAGACACAGTGCTGATTCCATAACGACTTCTGCACGAACGTTGCCTTTCAGGGAAAGCATGGAGAGGGGCCGAGTAGTGGTCCCCGGCCTGCCAGTCCCACTGCGTAGCCCCCGGCGAGTTGCTGAACCAGTCACATCTCCCCTTCAGAAGGTTAAAATGGACTGGCGCACGTGCGGTCTGAGGTTCCTGGCAGTTCCGGGTTCTGTGCGTTTGTGACCAAGACAGGCGCGCAGACATGAAACAGGATGCTATTTTGATGGGAGGGACTACCGACAGGTGTTTCTGCCTGGTGGTGAGTCACAGAGGGAGTGAAGTTTTGAACCATGGAAGGGGTTCCTCTGGGTGAAGGGGAGGGGACAGAGTGCTGTTTTGAGGAATCTGTACCCCAGGCGGGTTATTTATGAGTATCTCACAGTGAGTAGAATTGATCGTTGGCTTCTGCCATTACCGACTGTGTGTTACGTGAGACAAGATGCACTCGAGGTTGACTGTCTTCCTTGGTGACCTGTCACTAGTTCTGGGAAGCTCTCCTTTGTATCTGCCCCCGCAGAATCGGCCCTGTTCAGGGTGTGGGATGTGTTGAGTTCGTTCGGCTGGTGGGCTTGGCGCAGTATTCGTCGCCAGCTTATGGTGACTTGGAGGTCGCTGAAGAGTGTCCTCCTTCATGTTTTCTAGCTGATGTCTCCAGGGCTGCCCTTACCTGTTCTTTCTTTCTTTCTCTCTCTCTTTTTTTGGACTGATCTATGCAAGCTTTTGGGAAGGCTAGCATAGAGCAAAGGACAGAACCGTGCACCGTAAGAATATGAGCTCCACGAGGAATCGGGTTTCGTTTGTTTAAAGTTTATGTACTTAGTTCTTCTGAGAGACAGACAGACGCAGACAGGTACCCCAAAGGGCGTCTTCAGGATGCAGTCCACCCCCGCCGCAGCTGGCCCAGGTCATAGGCGTGTGCACATCAGCATGCCCCAGGGGGTCGCAGGACACAGACCCAGGACCCAGGCGGGTCAGCTGCGTTACTGCCGGGGTAGCACGCGGCCCCAGGAATTACAGGTTGGGAGAAGGCTAAGGAAGTGGGCAGTACACACAGAAGCCACGCAGGGAGCCACAGCTCCTTGGAGGGGACACCTAAAGCCCATGTTCGCACATTTACGAAAGCTTACCTCGTTTATTTACGGTGCCCGCAAGACTGCTGCTCCTCATTGAGGGAGTCTTTGGCATTTCAAATGAAATGCAGATTAGGTGAAAATAAACGACTTACAATAAGGTCAAGGAAGTGAAGGCTGTAAATAAAATATACACTCACAAACAGACAGACGCCATTAGGAAATTCTATGCCAAGCTGTTCCTGTCTAAATGGCCTGGTTTCTTCTTGCCTTGCAATTCATTTCTGCTTGTATGCTTGGAGATTGGGGGAAGGGTAAGAGCCTAATGGGTAATGATTTTATTCTAGTATTTTGATTAAAGAGACTAAATAACTTGGACCCTGGATAATCATAAGGACTGAGCCCCTATCCATCAAGTTTAATTTCCAGACAGAAGTTTGTATTTATATTTCTGGGCAACTTTGGCATCGGATTACATATAAGTGTGTGGACAGTTATGTGCTCAGTTACCTTCCGCCTCCCTCCCCTCTCACCATCTTTCCTGCTCTGCTTTCTTTCTTCCGTTGGACTAGCCGCCTCTGCCCTGTCCTCCACTTTGACAGGGGAACTCTATAACCATTTGCTCCTTGAGAAGTGGCGTGAGACCAAGGACCAGTATTCGAGTGTTCCTCATTCGCATGTCCACTCCCTCCATGTCACCCCCATATGCGTATCCACTCCCTCCATGTCACCCCCATTCACGTATCCACTACCCTCCATGTCACCCCCATTCGCGTATCCACTCCCCTCCATGTCACCCCCATATGCGTATCCACTCCCTCCATGTCACCCCCATTCACGTATCCACTACCCTCCATGTCACCCCCATTCGCGTATCCACTCCCCTCCATGTCACCCCCATCCCCCATGCGCGTATCCACTCCCCTCCATGCCAGCCCCACCCTGTATCTGATGTCCATGGCGTCGTTGCCCTCCTCTCCCTACCTTCATCCGGTGTCTGCCTGCTGCTTCATCCTTTCCTGCTGGAGAAGTCCACGTGTCTTTGGAGAAACTTCTTCCCATTTTCATCCTGGCTGATGGACATTTCTCAGCTGATGCTCTGCTAATCCTCTTTACCTTTCGACTTCCCTGGGGAATATGGTACTGTCAGGTCATCGGGGAAGTCCTGGTGCATTTTTGCATGGAAAAATACATCATGCCTTTCCCAGTGACCTAGTTACGTTTACCAGGAGAGAATGCGGCTTTCTGCAGAGGTTGGAGACTCATTCTCTGGCTTCGTAACAGAACCAAGGAAATGACGAGGTATATTCGTGTAATGCAGTTGGCAGTTCAGATGTTTTAGGATGCAGAACTGTTATTTTGTGAATGAACTCTCATCTAGAACTGAAATATGTAAATCGGACAAAAGTCTTCTCTTAGTTTGATTGACCGAAGGCTTGGGTGGGGGCAGGGACCTTGTCGTCAGCAACCCCCCCACACACACACCCTGTCCTCCATTTACAACCTGGGAACTGCTGCGACAGCTCTGAAGGAAACCTGGGGCTCCTCAGCCCTGATTTTCTCCTGCCCACCTCTAAGAGGCATGGTCCACAAAACAAAGCAGAACATGGCAAGTGAACTTGTTTCACGAGTCAGTAAATACAAAGGAGTTCTAGCTTACTAGGAGCTTTATATAACGTAGCTCTGGAATAATGTCTGAGTCTGTACTTGTGTGTACATACGTGTGTGTGTATTTGGTATATATGCATATGTGTGTATCCACGTGGTTCTGGAAGTGGGAGGCATGCCATTCAGGACTTAAAAGAGAGTTTTGCTATAGGGCGTGTGCGCTCACCAGACAGGGACAGACAGAAAGCAAGAAATCACTCCCCGGGGGGATGGCCATGCCACAATCCCTTCTCCTCCATACTCCTGCTGGGATTCTGGGCACACATGCACATGTACCCAGTGTGAGTTTCAAGCCTCTGGGTCCAGGACTCAAACCACGGTTGACTGTGTGGGCAGCCAGCGACGTAACCATGACGCCTTCTGCTGGTTCCCCATTCAGGACTTTTTTGGAGAGGTTTTTTTTTTTTTTTTTTTTTTTTTTCGCTATAGGGCGCGTGCGCTCGCCAGACAGACAGAGAGAGACATAGAGACAGAAAGCTAGAAATCACCCCCCAGGGGGGATGGTCACGCCGCAATCCCTTCTCCTCCATTCTCCTCTCGGGATCTTGGGCACGTACGCACACGCGCCCGGCGTGAGTTTTAAGCCACCGGGTCCGGGACACGAACCGCGGTCGACTACGTGGGAGTCCAGCGACATAGCCATTACGCTAACTGCTGGTTCCCCCCATTCAGGACTTTTTAACCTGTGGTCACTCTTTTTGTTGGGGGACTACGAATTTGGCTAGAAAAAAAAAATAGTTTTTTTCTCTAACCTCTTACTGAGAGTTGACATTTTTATTCAATTACGTATATAAGCAACAAATCAGTCGTACTAGCAATACCTACAAATTTTTTTTTTACCAATAAAGGTTACAGATATTTTTATATCACATTAAGTTGTTACAGATATCTTGAAATACCATTTTTGCTTATCACTGTAAAATTACAGTAGCTATTAGATCTTATGCTAGGTCTTTTTACTTAGTGTGTTAATAAAGAAGCACATATATTACTATATCACAAAATTTTGATAGCCGTATTTCAGTCTAATTGGTTTTCTGTGTAATCTTATATATTTTATTTCAGGCATGTAAAAACATTGTTCTGAAAAAGGTTCCATACTTCCAAAAAAGTCTGTGGAACAAGAGATTAGCCAAATGATAAGATAAATTGTGTACAGGGGGAAAAAATAATGTTAACATGTTAGCTGAGGATTTCTTTAATTTACTGGGAAACGTCTTTTTGTTTATTGCTTTTTTAGCACACTTATTTTTCAGGTGTCCTTCACTCCAAAGTGCGTACGGTTATTGCAGCAACATTTAAAACAACAGTAAAAACAGAAACCTCACGGGCAGCCGTTTTTCCCATATTCGGAAGCCCACGTACAGGGCTGGACTGAGAGAGAGGATGCCATTGCTTCTAGACTAGAAATCCTCTCCCAGCTGAACTATACACCTTTGATGCTGCCTTCAACCTGAAGTTCAAGTCGGTCTTACCTCCCTGGGAAGCAGCTTTGGGAGAAAGGAGTCCCTGTCCTGCCCGCCCCCACCCCTGTTCTGAGCCGTCACAGTAGCTGGCACATGGATGCACGCAGGTCGTGTTTGTGGGAATCGCCATCTGCTGTGTGTTCCCAAGGGAGTCAGGATGGGACAGTGGGGAGAGGAGCCGGGGCTGGGATCGGAAGGGCTGGGGTCATTCCTCCACTTCTGCGTTCCCCCGGCCCTCTCGGAGGGCACGTCCGGGGTACGATGGGATGATTGGCTGTGATGGTACCCGAGACGGCCCGTGAAGAGCCCTCACCTGCCTTGTTCCTTCTATTGGTAAAATTATAACCCTGCCATTGGCACTAGGGCCACAGGATGTTTCTGGAAATATTTATGCTTTCCTTTTTCAATGCCTACTTGTGAATCACAAGATTTGGGTCTCTCCCATGAAGCCAGTTTCTGAGTAGCAGGTTTGTATACTGGGTGAAATGATTCCATTCGGGCCACACTGGGTGTTACTTTATCAGCAAAATCATAAGCAAGTCGGGAGCTCATAAGGGCCTTGCTCGCTCAGTTATTCCTCTTAGGATCTGATTCCCATAACTTTTACAATCCCAAATTGCCTTCCACTGGTTTTTAACATTCTTTGTTATGTCTCCTAGAACATCATAGAGGGAAGATTTAAATTTTTAATTCCCAGCCCCTAAATATGCATAATGGGGAGGATAGCTCATTTCAGGAGATGTCTGCTGTGTAAAAAGTTTTTATACAATCAACCAAGAATGCAGTGGCAGAGATATTTTTAAAATGACCTGGTAGTGTAGTATAGGTTTTTTTTTTTTTTTTTTTTTTTTTTAAGCAAACAAATCACTATCAGATAAATCATCACCTAAAAGTTATTCATTTTATGAGTTCCTTTTTTTTTGAGAGCGAGAAGTTTTTGCTATAGGGTGCATGTGCTTGCCAGAGAAATACAGACAGACAGACAGCGAGAAATCACCCTCCAGGGGGATGGCCATGCCCCAGTCCCCTCTCCATTCTCCTTTCAGGATTTGGGGTACACAGTCACACCCTCCCGGCATGAATTTCAAACCGCCATGCCTGGGACATGAAGCAGAGTCAGCCAGGTGGAGTCCAGTGCCTTAACCATCATGCCACCTGCTGGCTCCTGTGAATCCCTGTTTTGTAAGTTTGTTTGGCTTTTTTGTTTGTTTGCTTGTTTGGTTTTGCACAGAGCATATGTGAGTATTCAGCGATGTTTTTTTCCTTAATGATCTTCATAATTTTGAATAGGAAAAGAAATAATTGTAAAATTTTAGTAGAGACTTTTGAAAGCTACCTGATAAGAAATTTGCTGTGTAGCATTACAGAATAAAAGTACTTATTACTTGCTTGGGCTGAGAAGTTTGAGAAAAAGTGAAGTTTGCTATCTTGGGCTTCTTTTTAAAATGGTCAAATCTGGGACCAGCAGATGGCTTAATGGCTATGCCGCTGGACTCTCATGTAGTTGGCTGCGCTTCGAGTCCCAGACCTGGTGACTTAAACTCACTCTGGGTGCATGTACGTGTGTGCCCAAAATCCTGAGAGGAGAATGGAGGAGAAGGGACTGTGGCATGGCCATCTCCCCAGGGGGGATTCCTTGCTTTCTCTCTCTGTCTTTCTGGCGAGCGCACACACCCTATAGCAAAAACCTCTCCAGAAAAAGAGATGATATGTACCAGATTTACCTTCCACACTAGTCTTCGATGATATTTCCTACTGTAGGCCTAGCAAGCTCAGATTGAACCTCATTCCTTCAAAATGCAGCAGCATTCTTAGAAATTGTTGGATTTTCTCCCACACATGAGCCCTCAGGAGTAATGCAGGTGTATTCAGTTCCTTACCACTGATGGCATGGCCCAGCCTGGGCCATTTTCATGTTTTTCTCTGTCCCTTCAGTTTGCTGCCACTTAAGTTAGTCGTGGTGAATCTTCTGCCACAATTTTACACTTCCCAGGCCCTGATGGTGAAGGAGGGAAAAGAGTTTGCCACGCACAGGGCTATTCGTGCTCAGGTTCGGGGGATACACTCACCTCTAACTTCGGTCACTGGTTGTGGGGAAGCTGGCATCACGCAACCCATCCCCAGGAGAGCACAGAGGAAATGCTGATAGACCGAACCAGAGAGCTGTAGGGACAAGAAAGACGGAACAACCTCTAGAGAGATCTGAGGAGGCACAACTGACGGGTTTGTGACTGTTCAGTAAGAGAGGAAACAAGACGAGGAGCTTTTCATTCAAGTCATTTGCGCTCTGTGCTTTTATAAGAAAAGCGTACAAAACCACTGTAGGAAAATCAGAAGGGACAAGCATAAGGGAAAACATAAATAAACCCATTTCCCAAACTCCTAGATACAACCATTTTTTCATATTCCCTTTCTGTACAAATATAGATGTATATATGTGTATAGATGTTTATATGCATACGTATCTTACGTGCTTATGTTATATGCACACTTATTTCACTAGTGAGACATAGGCTCTATTCAACTTTCGCTATCACAATTAATGTGAGTATAAACGTTATAATAGTTAAATATTTGTATACATGTTTAATTATCATTTGCTTAAGATAAAATCTCAGAAGTGGAATTACTGGATCAAAAAAATCCATTTGCATTTTAAAGGTGATTGTGAGACATTTCTACATTTCTAAATTACCCATCAGAAGGATTATACCAATTTATACTTCAAATGACAACCTTTCCGCCTAGGTGGCTTGATGGGTGGTAATGCTCTTACTAACTTCAACTACCGAGGAGAACCTGGTTTGGAAGGAAGACTGGAATGTGATAACTGAACTATTTTGATTAACTCCTTAGATATTCAACCCTGTGGGGATGAAGCCAAGAGTGATACTGACAACAATAATGAAAATAAGAGTAGCTGACAATCATCAGACTCTTTCTGTGGGCCAGGCCCCTTTTGTGAATTACTGCACTTAATTTTCACAACCCTATGAGTTAGGTGGTAAAATTAGACCCCATTTTATAGAGAACAGTGAGACTTAGAGAACTCAAGTAACTTCTTTAAGGTTGCAGGACTAAGAAGCAGTAGAATAGGTGTTGAAATTAAAACAGGATTGTTATATAGATATTGTAAGTGAGGTACTCAGAGGAGGTGGGGTTATAGTAACTAAGCTGCAGTCCCCTGAAAGCGTGGCAAAGAACTAGCAGACAGGTGGTAGACATCGGCAGTTCATGAGCAACTGGTATGCTTACTTTTCTCAGCCCCCTTAGTAATTCTTCCTATTTTTATTGTTTCCTCCAATTTGAATATTTCCCAAAGCCAAGTCAATTCACTCTTGGCAGTGAAGACTTTCTTGACCACCCCCCCCATTTCTCCTCCTTCGTTCCTTGGATCCCATCTGACATCTGCCCGTCATGACCTTTATCACCTTCTGTTTTACACTTATTTATTTATTTTCACTTTTTATTGATTCACGAAAGATCTTAAAGAATCTCTTTTATTCAAGAATAATTTATTTTATTTATTCATTCATTTATTTTTAGTTTTGTCAGAGACACACACACACACACACACACAGAGAGAGAGAGAGAGAGAGAGAGAGAGAGAGAGAGGAAGCAAGCCACGAGGTCTGGGACTTGAACTGTGGTCAGCCACGTGGGAGTGTCCAGCACCTTCACCACCACATCGCCTACTGGTTCCAATTCACAAAAGATCCTACTTAATCTAAATATTTTCATAGCAAGTGCACCTGATATGAACGTGTCTATGAACACATGTCTGACTTAAGGTGTAAACCTCAGTGAGTAGAATGAACGTACTATAAAGTAGCACCTAGCTGGGGCTATATAGCTTACTACAGTTATTAAATAGGTATTTTTAATGCATTTTTAAATTTCTTTTTTTTCATTGTTTTAATTTCAAAAAGAATTATTTTATTCAAAATTTAAACATCTAAGAGAAATTTGCTTAAGACTTAAGGCCAGGAAAAAGGTTAGGATTCAGTTCAAACAGTAGGTAGATGAACCTGTCAACAGTTTAAGAGAAGACAAAAATCCTTAAATCTGGAAAACAAAGCTTAGAAGAAAACCAGCCATGTATTAGTCAAAAGCCATAACATTCTATTTCACCAGTTCAGTCCCATGTCATTAATTTTTCTTCTGTTGAATTCACAGTGTTCCTGTGGTCCAATCTTTCCACTTAAATTCTGGAAGTTACCATTCAACATTGTTACTAATTTCCAGACTTGTCCCTACCATTCAGTTGGCCATTCCCATTGGTGGTTTTATGCCTGGCTGTAGTTTTCCTGGAAGAGTACTCCCTTCAGAACTTCTTGGAGAGCTGCACTCTTTTTTAATGTCAGCTTTTCTAAATGTTCTGTGAGCCACTTCAGTCAGTTCTGTTGACCAGACTTTATTGCTGTACCGTGGATCGGGCGTTGGGCTGATGTGCTGATTGTGTTTTATTTGTGCCAGCCATTACACTCTGAGAGCAATACCATTATTATCTGCACTCTGTACAGGAGGAGTCAGGGCTTCAGAAAGGTTATTTGTTCAAGTTCAGTGGAAACATGCTTTTCCAGGATGTAGTCCTTTATTGGTCTGCACAGGTGCTTGTGCACGACTCGAAGGAGAAGTAGTATTGGATGGAGAGAGAAAAGGAGAAAGGCTTTCTCATTAGAGGACGGTGTGAGGAATGAAGAAGAATGCAGAGCAGTACTGGGGAGGAGTTCATGAACAGTCCAGTGACTAGGACATGAGTGTAGTGGAGGAACTTCCAGTGCAGTCCTCAGGAGACCCTGTATTCCCTTATTATTCCCTATGTCGGGGAGCCGTTAAAGGCGCAGAAGGATCCTGTGAGCAGTTTAAAAGTGAAAGACTAATAAGTGATTTCTGTCATGAGGTCCCTTTTCTAAGGGCATCTCAAAGATGGGTAAGAGGGTTCAAGAAAGCGCAATGAAATTTGTGTATTTACCTATCAGGAAGTTCTGTAGGCTGAACTGTACACCTGATGTGTTTGCTTTTTGTGGGAGTTCCATCAACTTGAGAATAAAACTTGTCCTCCGCTCTTCATTTAAGCCCTAGTTGCCATTATGATTGCTTAGAAAGCTTTCTGTTCAGAAGTCAAAACAGTCATTTTTAAAGTAATTTAAAAGGACTTGGTGCGTAAGAGTATTTCAGGCTCTTGACACACCAGTGGTGGAAGGAATGGAAAGGAGTAGACAGTTCTTAATGACAAAAGCAGGGGCTAAAATGAATGAAAATGTTATAACATGAACCTTGAAAGTACTGATTTTTTTTAATGACCCCAGCTATCAAAAATGAAGAGAAAATTAAAACTTAAGATGCGAAGTCACAGTATATAAATATTATTAAACAGGAATCAGATAATATTGCTGAAAATTTTATGTCAAAAATATATCTTAAGTCGGGGACCAGCAGTTGGCGTAATGGCTATGTCACTGAACTCCCATGTAGTTGACCGTGGTTCGAGTCCTGGACTTGGTGGCTTAAACTCACGCCGGGCGCGTGTGCATGCGTGCCCAAGATCCTCAGAGGAGAATGGAGGAGAAGGGATTGTGGCATGGCCATCCCCCCGGGGTGATGATTCCTCAGTTTCTGTCTCTATGTCTCTCTCTGTCTTTCTGGTGAGCACACACGCCCTATAGCAAAAACCTCATATATATATATGTATATATGTGTGTGTGTGTATATATATATATATATGTCTTAAGCCAAGAGTAAAAAATAAATCAGGTGGCAATTTTTTTTTACAGTCCATATAAAGTATCAGAGATATAGCCAGAGTTGTTTTGTTTCAGCTTTGAAGAAACTGTCCTGAAAGAAGTATAGAAGTATATGTAAAAATGAAATGTTTAATTCTAATGTTTTAAAAATAAAATTCAGGTCTTTTTAGGAAGTTATCTAGTTCAATCAAATTACAAGACTATCTTAAATATCTTGCTAGCTAGTTTAATAGGTTCTCTACAATTTCATACCTTTATCTTTGTTACTGTTTTTTTTTCTCCCCCTTCTCCCATTTTGCCTTCTGAACATGCTCTTTAAAATGTAAGATCTTTTTTCCTGACAGCCTTTTTAAGTAAGAACCATTTTTATCTACTTCGGCCAGTTTGTCAGCTGGACAAAATTATGGGCCAAATTAGAGCAGAAGAAAAGCCACCCTGTTTATGTGGGCCTTAAGGTTGGTGGCTTTGGCAAGGCAGAGAGGTGAACGTAAAAACTATAGAAAACAAACGATTTTCGCTTTTTTATTGGATTAAATGTTAAGCAGAATTGAAAAATAATGATCGTTTACTATTGATCCTGAGTCTTCCAAGTCCTTGAAATTTTAGTGGAAGGTTTTCCCTGAATTGTGTAAGCATTTTATACAATATACACCTCTGGAAATTCTGCTATAGGTGTTTAACTTTTTAATGACTAATAGCAAAAACTGTAACTAAGTCAGAAATTTCTGGTGAGCTGTTTTCTGTCCTATTAGTATCCCAATATGGAAACCACAGAGTTGGGCTAAGATATTGAGTCTCTTAAAGAAATTGGAGAGAGCATAGTTTAGGGATTTGAAAATAGCACAACTTGAAAGACTTTCATGATTTTTTTTTTCATTTTAGCCAATGCAGGTGTAAGAAACCACACCTTAAAAATCAATATATTGGGGGATGCCCACAAACAAACCCATAGGCCTTTTACATTTTCTTTCTAAAACCCATCTTTTAATTCAGTGGCTGTAATGTACTACTTTTAGAATGGAAAATGCATTTACTGATTTCTCTCCTGTATTTAGTAAGACCTATGTTAACTTAGTAGGAAAAGTTACTGTAGCACCTGCTGAGACGCCCTTCACTTCCACAGAGTAGATGTTATTACACTGGGGAGATAGGTTAGTGCATTTCCTCCTAATTCCATAGAGGAGAGCATATATCTTTATTAACGTTAATGGCAGGGGCCTCTCATTATGTTACAGAATAATCTGCTTTAGCAAAGGTTTTCCTCCTAAAGAACTTCATAACATTTAAAGGTTAATATGTTAGGTAAAGAATAATATCTTAAGACAAGCGTTTTTATTACGGAACATGATGGGGTGGTTTTTATTAAATTAGACGATGATTTGAATGAGGAAGAAGAAAAAGTGCATCACTTCTTGCCCTCAACTTTAATGCCTTTAATCAAATAATGACCTTCTGGAAAATAGTTAATTTTAAGCATTTGGAAAGATCAATACCACTTTGCCACCAAAAAATGGCCTCGATGATGAAATTTGATGTATTTAAAGTATCATTTCACCCTTTTAACCTAGTAAATAATTTAAAATGCTTTCAGTATTGCTTGCCACTGCGTTGTTTTTCACTGTTCAAAGTGTGACGACAGTTGATGGAAAAAGTCGGGAGTTGACGTTTGAAGCTTTCAGATCGCATCTTTGTTAGGTCTTGAAGTCTCTGTGGGAGGGCCCCCCAAAAAGTAGGATGTTTACATACTGTATCTGAGACAGAGTGCATAAAGCGTAAAAGGTATAAAATGGAATCTTTCTATCATGTTAACAGGGTGGTTTAAAACATCATCAGTTACTTTGCATCTTTTGTGATATCTTTAAACCATTATGCTAAAGGTGAAGGATTTGGTAACTCCGACAGTTAGAACCCATTTTCCCCTGGCTTATTAAACACTGATATGAAATTACCCTTGAGTGCCGACAGCATTGTTAATAAAAAAAAAAAAAAAAAAAAAAAAAAAAAAAAAAAAAAAAAAAAAAGAAAAGAAATTGCCCTCTATTAGCATGTTTGTGGGCAGATTAAAAACTGTCTTCATTAGCATAAGTAACACTTACAGATTCTTTTAAAAGTAGAAAATTATTTGCTGAATGATAAATTGCTAGCTTTAGAGTTAGTTGTTAAAAATGTACTCATTCAAAATGCCTGCTGTAGTTTAGTCTTCAGTACTGAATTTTGTGTGAGAAGTACTATTTAATGGATTACGTGTTTAATCCTTTTTCCTACCTACTTCCTAAAATGTAATTCATGCGTTCTACTAAAATGTTTGTATCAAATACTTTTCTATTTAGATTGATTTCTTTTAATATCATATATTATTATACTATATGCCCCAGAGATTAGAACAAAATACTCTTCAAATAACACCTAAAAGATGAGGGTGAGGGAGAATAAATACAGACGATAAAATGTTTTGCTTTTTAGAACTTAAATTACCATTCAATTTTTTTAAAATGTATTTCTCTTCTTAGTTGCAGCAAGAATTATTTGTCATTTTCTTTCTCTTTTTATAGCTCTTAGCTTTAAAATGTTATATGTACATAATGATAATATATACGTATATGTAGGTTGCATTAAATGTTTTTTTTACCCTTGGAGAATATTGAAGTCTGTTTGCCTCAAGAAAACTGGTTGTGTGATGTCCTTGCAGTTTTGTCACAGGCCAGGTCCTGTAAGGGTACTCTTTTTATGTACGTGAGGCTTCATAGGTTCAACCCTTTCATTCACGAAAGGAGGTTACTTTCTTGACTCAGTTAAAATCATTGTACACCCCTTATTCGTGAAAATGTTAGAAGTGAATTGGCTTAAATGAACTGTTCTAAAAAGAGTGGAGTGGAGATCAGAGATTGAGTTTAGTTGGAAATTAGCAGCTGAGAGATAAAGGTGCCAGGATTTTTATTTAAACGTGGCACAACGCGATCCTGTCAGTACGGCACATCATTAATAGTGAGTTTAGCACTGCTAATCTTTCCTTTAAAGTGAGCATGCCGTCATGTGTTTTGCGGACCGTAATGAAGGGCCATTGTGTTGTCATTGCGTTGGTTTTGCTTTTTCGCAGCCCTGCTTTGGCTCTCATTCTGCATTTCCTCCTCTCCTTCTTCTCCACTTTTTCTTCCCCCTCCCAATCCTACATTTCTTTAATAGATCCCTACCCCAAACCAGTCAAAAGCATGTTATTTACTTCATGTCATCTTAGGCTTAAGCATCTTTTTGCGCCATTTTCTTGCTTACGGTAGGAAGACGTCTGCAGATGGATCTTGGTTACTGTAAAGTATACAACAGTATCTCCTTTGCGGCAGATGGATCGAAGACTTTTAGTTCTCAATAAATGTAGGTTTACAATACATAACTTTACAGGATTTGTGTTGTATATAACAGGTCTGAACATATTATCTCAGAATTCATCTGCATGGCATTTTCAGCTTACCCAGGGTCCATGCCAGTTTTTTTAAGTAATAGGGGAGCGCTGTGATTGATAGCAGCAGCTCAAGGCGTGATTCGGAATAGAAACAAAGGGTTTAGAACAGAAGGTGTCAAATTAAACTTTGTCAGTTTGAAAAGTAGTAACATCCTGAAAGTTTTACTAATGTATTTACATGTGGCTACTGTTTATATTTTGCCCTCTTTATATGCAGTGCAAGGTCGCTTGGCAAATTGACTACATTTAAAGTTTAGGTTGTTCCTAGTATCCTCTTAGATCTCTGAGGATGGATCGGTCTCATTATTTTAAGGCTGTTAGTCCCCCTGTCTTCTCTGCTGTTCCAAACAGTTGTGGTCTAATTTAATTTGGAGAGAAGTCCTGCCTGTGGTCTCTTAACATAGCTGCTCCCAGAGACTTCTCTTAAAAACCTAACTGTGTTCACATTTCATGACAAAGTGCATTCCACTCATCTCTCTCTCCCGAGTAAATCCGTACAGTTATCATTGAAAAAGCCAGGATGGTACTTGGGGGAAATCATTATTTGTCAAATATCACAAATATTCAGACATGCTCCTCGTCTTCCTAAGGTTAGATGTTCTGACACTATCCCTTGTGGAAAACCGACTTAGCAAACCGTGATGGGAAGATAGAAAGCATTTGGCTTTAGTCGCCTTCTGCAAAGCATAGAGAGGTTACTGTCATCATGAACAGAGCCGCAATCGATGAGACTCGAGGTAGTCAAAACAGTTCGAGGTATTTAAATAGTATTAGAATAATTTAATCTTATTTTTGCCAATGTAAATTGGGAGTGAGCCAATGTATTCCTGCACTGACAAAGAACTAGCATGTCAAAATGTTTGTTTGCCATTATTTCTTAAGAGAGAGACACATCAAGAAGCGGTCCCCCTCCTTTTGTTTTTTTGGAATACCCTTGTAGAGCTAACAGTTCCCAGCTGCACCGTTAAATATTTTCCTAAGCAGCATCTGATTTCAGTCTCTTAAAATCATCGTGTTTCTTGAAAGGCGAGCGGAGACATGCTTCAGCTTATAATTCATCAAATTATTTTTAGATAAGGAATTAGAAGTATTATTTCAGGGCAGAGGTTAATAGCAAACTACTGGAAATGTTATGTTAGTCATGGGCAATTAATAAAAATAAGGATCCAGCTCAGAAGTGTAGGGACACTGAAGTGACAATTTGAGCAAAATATTTATTGAATGAGTCAGGGCTCTTTTTCTGAAATATTTGTTAAACCAGCATGAGTGTGATTGTTTAGGAATTAGCTATCATTATTAGCTATTTTAAAAGAACTAATGATTTTCTTTTCCAAAGAACATCTGTGATCCACATGTTTTTCACATATATCCAAGTGCTAACTGATCTCCGCATTACTTTAAAAAGTTTCTAAAGGATGTGAAAAATCATTGGAGTTTTTCAGCTTTCTCCAAGAAGCTTTTTCTTTTCTTTTCTTTTCTTTTTACCATAAATCGTTCTTAATTTAACTTTTGGCCATTTTTAGTCACAAGCATTTATTTCTGAGGAAAAAAAAAAATCTTAACTGCTTAATGCATAGCCCTTACTGCAACAGTAAAATACTAGCTAAGTTAAAAAACAAACAAACAAAAAAAAACCTTTCTGGCTTTTTCTTTATGAACTTTCTAACTTCTCTTAAAAGGTAAATAAAATTGTACAGTTTGCTGTATTTGGATGTAAGGATTCCGTCCGTTGTCATAAATGAAGAACACAGACATGGGGGAGAGGGAAAAATAATCTTTAACTAATTAATATTCAAGCCTACTGGAAAATATAGAGTTAAAACTTATACAGCCACAACATTTAAAGTGTAAAGAAGTAGTGTAGGTGAGGAAAATATACGATATTTTCATGGCTTAATCCGGATAGCGAATATTTACCAGGAGGAGCTAAACAAACATGTCCAGGCACCATATGCAAGTTGGTCTCAGATATTTCAAACACTGAAATATGGTCCTGTGGTTAATATTGCCCTCACACAGAGAGAGCTGAAACAGGTCATATCGTTCTAGAAGTGTAGAATTGCTGTGGTTGGAAGAGGAGCACGGCCATTGTTACTGTAACCACAATGATGGGTGCCTATTTGTAACTTACATTCTGGTAGGTAAGTCTTCCGTTCATGGCCAGCTCTCTCAACCTTCAGTTACGTATGCAGTGGCTTGTGTGAGTGCGTGAGTACACGGCCGTCCCCACGTATGTATTGGCTTAATTAAATTTGCCGAGTAGCAGCTCAGAGACAGATGAGTAGATCTCGAGGGATTTATCAGTATTCAGCATCGGCGGTTAGTAGGTGGCCTTCGGAAGCTAATTCATCAGTTCTCCACCTTTTCTGTTTTCTTTTTCTAATTGTCAGAGGGTCCACACACTTGCCAGAAAGAAAGGGAAAAAAATACCCCCCCGTGGGCGTGGTCCACACTGCACCCCCTTCTCCATTTCTTCTTCCCTTCAGGATTCGGGGCATCCATGCACACATACCCAGTGTATTTCTCAAGGTGCTGGGGCAGAGATTCAAACCATGGATGGCCACATGGAATCTGGCTCCCTTAACCAACTGGCTGCAGGCTGGCCCTCTGGCTTTTCTTTTGAAATTTCTCAAGTACGTCATTTCGAGGAGAACGGGCCTTGCTTCTTTTCACAGACACGAGAATTCAGAAGCATTTTCTCTCTGGTTCTGTTTGAGTAGGGAAGGGAAATCATTGCAGTTCTGTCTCACCCTGAATAACATAAAGAACCAACAAAACCTTCCTTGGGGAGATCTAAAAATTATACTATCAAGAAAACCGTGTTCTTTTTTTTTTCCATTCAACTAATTTACTTGAAATTTCCAAGGAGCCCTTTTGTCGTAGGTGAGATTCTCTAGAGCAGCGGCCAGGACTGGGAGTCAGGTGTCCTTGAGGATTAGGAGAGGGCTCGGTAGGAACACGGTCTCAGGTAAAGACCAGCCTAAGATCGGTGGAGGACGGAGCAAGAATGGGGACAGCCATCTCTAGAGAGCAAACAGAAGGTTAGAGTCAGTTGTCCACTCTGAGACAAGGAGGCAGGAAGATCGTCCCACTGGGTCAGTCTCTGGCCTCTTCACTGGAGTCAGGGGGTCAGTGAAGAAGTGGGGTGTCATTCCAGACATCTTCGGGGTGAGATGGCCTCAAGGTATTTCTCCAGATTAGCGTGCAGCTGAGCTCCGTCAGCAGACGGCACCGTGGCCGCAGGATGGCTGCTTTGGTTGATGGGGTGAGTGAGACTCTGCCACTCTTCCTCCGATGGCGAGGTGTCCAGCGTCGCGGTCGGGGGAAGTTGTGAGATAGTGGCTACAAAACGTGTGCATTGGACCACTCAGATCTCGCTAGATAGTCTCAGGGTCAAAAACCTCAGGAAGCATAAGAAAAGTTCAGATTTGGGCACTTGTTGGATATTTTCCTTCTCTCTTAAACCAGAACACCTATTCAAATTCTTCCCTGAAAAATTGTATGTTCACGCTGCAGCAAGGCAGAAGAATAGAACTGCAAGGTCTCTTTCTGGAAAGTTCTTTCTAATCATTGTGCTTATAGTGTTCTTGCTCACACAGTGCCACACGTCCTTTGTCTCTTTTATACAGAAACACAAATACTCGCACGTAGTTTAATTTCTCGGACAAAAATAAGCTTCGAGATGCTCTTAGGAAAAAAAAAAAGTGTTTCTAAAATCTATCCTACCCTTTCCTTTTTGTTAAAAAAATTATTATTCTATTTTAACTTTCTTTCTTTCTCTTTTTCTCTCCTTCCTTCCTTCCTTCCTTCCTTCCTTCCTTCTTTGCATTTGACCAGAGAGGGACAGAACAAGACAGAGGGAAAGTGAGAAAGCAAACCGCCAGGTTCGGGATTCAAACCACAGTCAGCTATGTAGGAGTCCAGCGCCCTTAACCACCACGCCACTTGTCGGCCCCTACCCTCTCTTTGATGCTGTCAAGACCCTCATCACACAAGGAGGTCGGGGAGGAGCACGAGCATGCTCAGCTTTGCCCTCTCGGTGCTAAATGCTCTTTTGCCCTTGATGCCTGAAATCTGTACCCCTCTTAAGACGCGAATCTGAGCATTGATTGGCAACAGAGCCTCCCCACGGTCACAGCTACCTCTCTGAACCCGCTAGAAACACGTTCTTAGAAGCAGCTTGGAGGGTTTTGCACGTATGACAGGTCCTAGAGCCTCCGGATGAGCTCCTCATCGGTGGACGCGGCCAGTCCCTCCCGCCCCGCACACATGAGCTGACCTGTCGCTCCTCTTCCCTAAGGGATGGCTGTGTGAACTGTTGCGCTGGAAAGAAGACCCTTCGCCGGAGAACAGGACCCTGTGGGAGAACCTCTCCATGATCCGGAGGTTCCTCAGCCTTCCTCAGCCAGAGCGCGACGCCATCTACGAGCAGGAGAGCAACGCCGTGCACCACCATGGCGACAGGCCACCCCACATCATCCACGTTCCAGCCGAGCAGATCCAGGTCCGTTTACCTTGGCGCGTTCGGTACAGCGCTGAGTAGATACAGCTTTAAACCGAGCAGGGAGATTAGCGTGCTCTTCTTCCCGCCAGCCCAAACACAGGCTTTTTAGCAAGAGATAACAGTCCACCGCCGTCTCGCTCAAGGGGTGACAGGAAAATGACACGCTCTTTCCAGCACGCGCATTGCGTTCGCCGCCGCCTCTGCCCGTCCCCCGGTGGCGAGGACCCTCTTTTACACTTCTTGCTTGGCAAGTGTGTCTTTGTTAGGGATCCCAAACCTTTTTTGTGTATTTTTGAAGAGAAGAATTTAAAACATCATTTTTTTTTAAAAAAATTAATACCATACCCCCCCCACACACACACACACACACACCAAGGAAAGGAATCATTGCTGTTTCTTTAGAGGACGGTTGTAGAATCACAGTTGTATCCCTTGGATTCTGTCCAGAGAAGAAGTGGGAGGAAACCTACTTGGAACCTGGCTTTTGACGCTTCGGCCCTTCCTCCCCCTTGTTGCCATCTCCTCACACCTCCCCGGAGTGCAGGGTAGGGGTGAGTCATATCTGTTTGTCTTTCCTTCAGAGCCCCTCTCCCACCACCCTTGGGAAAAGAGAGTCTAGAGGCGTTTTGTTGCCAGGCCTGCTGACCCCTGCACCATGGCTCAGTGGTGCTCCTCAGGTGAGCAGGCACAAGTTAACCTTTGCCAGCCAGAAGGGGACTGCGAGGGGTGGCGTGAAAACCTGCTCCCTTGGTTAGGATTTTCAGACTTGCCAAGGCCCATGGCTGTGGCCAAAGACCACTCAGCCAGCGGGCTCAGCCTTCTTGCGTAGTGTCAGTCATCAGTCTTGTTCCTAGTCATGCGTTGAGGGGGCCTCCCCTGTAAATCTGAAATGCTCTGGATTAGGTCATTTGCTGCTGCTCTTATGACCTCAGTTGCTTTAGAAAATACCTTATCATTGAACTTGAGAGCTGAGTAACTTTTACTTCTATTAAATAGGAGAAGATATTTTTAGCTTTCTCCTTTGAGGGAAAATGCCTTCCAGAGTCCTAAAATTCTATCTTTGTTGAATCATCTGCATTATTTCTTGGTAGTGCTCTGAGAAACAAATGCATATGTAGCTTAAAACATTACCAGAGTTATCCATCCACCAGAAAAAAAAAAATCCTTGAGTGTGTATTAAAGATGAAACAAATTGGAAAAGAGAATCCCTCAGGGTAGCAAACACTAAAATAATCGTGAAAGCCTGAAAAACTCACTGTTTAGCAAAAACAAAAAAGAGAAAGATATATGTTAAGTAATAAAAATAGTACTTGTTTGAAAATGTAAATTGTTTTTAATAAAATTGCTTCTTAGGGGGATAAAAGGAAATGCTCAGGCACAGTATAAATGTTCTAATATTTTGCCACTAACTCAGGTCGATTTGCTTTGCTGGTGAGATTTGCGAATATCGACGGTACAGTGTGTGCTTGTGCCACACTTGTTAGTTAAAATCGTGTATGGAAATTACAGCACGTAAACAGATACTCATGAACAAAGTGTCTGTAGACTCTAAAGTTAAAGCCTAATCACATCTGAGTTTACTATAGACAAACAGTTTGCTAGCCTTCAAACGGTGGATTGAACCTTTATTTGGGGGCAAGAAAAAAAAATCTTGCAGCATTAGCCTAGTGCAATTTGGGTAAGAAATTATGTGTGTATTAAATTGAAACTGTCTGATAGGAAGTTCACAAACGTGAGAATCTCAGAAACCCTTTGGACTCATGAAGGATAAGGCTGAATAGGCGCAGACGCTTACGCAGAAAGCACGGATAGAAGTATTCTGGCTCCACGCTTCGGCCGTCTGATGAGAGAGGGATGAGCACACCTCTTTCCCCACGGCTCCGTAGCTCACCTTCCTGAAACATCTTTGAAATCCTTGCTTCCCAGTCTTCCTTTTCAATCTGTGTTCATTATTTACATCATACTTTGCTGCCTTTGCCTTTGATGCATATCCTCCTGGTGAAGTTTATGGCTCCCATTTTCAGAAGCTGGGTTTTCACTTCCTCCTCTGATCTCTGATAAGTTAAGCGCAGCAGCCCCCTCCTCCCAGAGCTGTGGTCTTTCCTCTCTCTCTCTCTCTCTCTCTCTCTCTCTGGTTCGTGTCATTCTGATTTCTTTGTAATCGCTGTGGGCCACATAGCTAGTCTGCCTGTCCGTCCTGCCTCTCTGGCTATCACAGAAGCCCTCTGTGGGATTCCCGGCCACATGTGGTCTGGTGCCAGGCGGTGGTGTGCTGGCTGTGGGGATGCAGAGCTCTGATCCTGCCTGGTTTTTTTTTTGCAGCAGCAGCAGCCACAGCAGCAGCCGCAGCAGGTGCAGCCACCGCCGCAGCCACAGCCTCAGCCTCAGGCAGGGCCCCGGCTCCCCCCACGGCAGCCCACCGTGGCCTCGCCCGCCGAGTCAGACGAGGAGAACCGGCAGAAGACCCGGCCGCGAACCAAAATCTCCGTGGAAGCCCTGGGCATCCTGCAGAGTTTCATCCAGGACGTAGGCCTGTACCCGGATGAAGAGGCCATCCAGACCCTGTCTGCCCAGCTTGACCTCCCCAAGTACACCATCATCAAGTTCTTTCAGAACCAGCGGTACTATCTTAAGCACCATGGCAAGCTGAAGGACAATTCCGGCCTGGAGGTGGACGTGGCGGAATATAAGGAGGAGGAGTTGCTTAAGGATTTAGAAGAGAGCGTCCAAGACAAGAATGCTAACACCCTTTTTTCAGTGAAACTAGAAGAAGAGCTATCCGTGGAGGGGAACACAGACATTAACGCCGATTTGAAAGACTGAGGTTCAAGTATTATTTTCATTCAGCAGTGCCACTGATCCTTTCTAGCAGAACGAAAAGTCCACCTTGTACTTGCTCAGAACACCTTGGTGGTTCATTGTTTGGCCAATGAATCTTCAGAAACTTGCACAGACAGGAAAGATGGGACAGGAAAACACAGACTGCACTAAATGTTTTACTCTGTTTTACAAACTGCTTGACAGCCCCAGGTGAAGCATCAAGGATTGTTTGGTATTAAAATTTGTGTTCACGGGTTACACCAGGGTGCGTTGCCCGTCAGCATGGTATCAGTGATTTTTTTTAATTACTATTATTCTGGAGCCTCCAACAAGCATTATAACTTCTGTGATTATGACTTCCTTTCTTTTAATTATTTCTGTAACACTCCACACTGATCTTTGGAAACTCGCCCCTTATTTTAAGAAAAAAAAAAGAAAAAAAGAGTTTGTTACTCTATTGTATGTTACAGAAGAACTATAGACTGTGGAATGCAGTTTAAAGATGACATATGCCAACAAATGCCTTGTATCATATGGCACTGCCGTAATTCGAATTTGTTTTTATTTTGGAAATAAAAGTTCATTGTAATTTTTTTTTCATTCTCATTGTTACCTGATTTTTTTTTTTAAAAAAAAAGGAAAAGAAAATGTGAAACACAATTTAGTCGTCATTATTTATTTGTAGATCCTTACAGCATCATGTTGTAATTAATTTTTTGGAAGTTTCCGTTAAATGTAATATTGCTTCTCTTGTTACCATACTGATTCTTTTCTATTTATAAATGTATTTTGATGGGCAGTAAAACAAAGTGTCTTAAAAGTTTTAAATAGAGAAAACGTGCTTTACACAGTTGCCTATAAAAAGTGCTCTATGTTATCCAAGCAATTCATACTATAAGCTTCACTCTTACTGTTGTATGCAATTTTTACTATCATGCAAATAAGCTTAGGTAAATAAAACTAATAGATCACCTTAGAAAATTATGCAATTAATGTGAAAATAATTGATGTTTGCAATGTGTCTTCCTTTGGTTTACAATCAATTTTAAAGCTACATCTGTATAAAATTTCTGTATAAAGGTGTATTTCTTTTTTATGAGTTTATGGCTATGAAAACACCAGCTATTTTGTTACAGCTGGCTGTTTTTATAAGTGTATCACAATTTTCTTTATGCAGAAATGTTCTGATTAGGAGTGGTTATTGACTGTAACTACACAATTAAAATTGTTTGTACGGTATGACATGGTAGGGTTTGTCTGCTTATGTGAAGTAACTTGGAAGAAGACTCAAAGGGTGACCCTCACGTAGGTGCATGTTAATCCTTTCTTGATAATATTTTGCTGATTTTAAAAAGAGCAGTTGAAAAGTCACTTGAAACACTGTAAACTTAGATCACAAGCACATACTCATTTAAAGGTAGATAGGAGATTTCACAATGAAAATGATGACCTGTTAGGATTAGCATT
Organism: Tupaia belangeri chinensis; assembly: GCF_000334495.1. NCBI lineage: Eukaryota > Metazoa > Chordata > Mammalia > Scandentia > Tupaiidae > Tupaia > Tupaia belangeri. The sequence continues at coordinate 2,356,979 of NW_006208670.1, read as the reverse complement.
TTGCTTAATAAACAGGAAAGGAGATGGTCAGAAGACTCTCCAACAAAAGCAAAAATCCAGTCTCTAGCAGTTACATGCTTAGGACGGGTCATCTGCATTTACTTCACAATACTTCAATTATGACGACACTTTTCCTTACGCTGATGTATAAATAATTTTAAAGGCCATTACTAGTAACATAAAGTAAGTAGGGGGAAAATGGACCTTCTGTATAAAAACGTCTTAATAGGCAATGTTTTTTTTACTAGTCGTAAATGGCATAAGTTAATAACTGAGCTCATTTGGTTATGTATGTCATAACTATAAGAACTGTATGCAGAAAAGAATAACACACCTGGCATTTAAACACAATTTTTAAAATTCTTGCAACATAAACTTAGGAAATGCCAGGGCACAAAACGAGGTGTGCTAATGGTTACAGAAAGAATTGAGGCCAGTGTTGCTGATTTTGGTAATATATATATATATATTTTTTTTTTCTTTTTTGTAAAACTACGTTTAATGTTTTGCTTTCTCTTTTTAAAGATTTCCTAGATGTTGATAAGGTATCTGGGCTCCTTGAGACGTGGCTCTACAAGTGCCCTTTTTCTGTCTGCCAATCGTTTCCTCATGCCCCCATAAGCTGTCTGGTAGGCCCCTAGGCTGCTTTAATGTTGAACTTGTACTTAAAAAACTGAAAAGGGATAACTGAAGACTCCCAATAATGCTTTAAAGTTCCATTTACTTTGGAAGCACAGCCGATGCACTCTGAAGGCAGCTGGATTGTTAAAAACTTGAAATAGTATTGCAAAAGTTTCTAATACTTTTTAATCAAGTGAGACAACTCTTAAACATTCTTGTTCACTAGGATTCAGAAAACTATTTGAGCCAAAGGAATTTGAATTAAGCAAATAGAAACTAGATTTCATGTGTTGAGAAAATAAATAGAAAATAAAATAGAACCTTATATGCCATTACGTTTACATATGTAATACGTTTGCATATCTATATCTATATGTGTAGATACCCATAGCTTCTTTTCCCCAAGTTTAAGGGAAAAGTTTACATATAATAGAATAGATGTCTTTTTTTTAAAAACAAAACAAAACAAAACCCAGCACAAAATAGGATTTCAAATAGATGTGAAATACAGTAATTTTTTTTTGAAACGTTGAGTTGCTAATAAGATTTTCCTATTCTGATAACTTCCTAAATTCTTTTGAAATACCTTTTTGATGAGATTATTACTGTGTGTGGAAAATCAACACAATGCTAACAAGACTCTCTAATCTTTTAAAGTCAGCAAGGTTTTGCTAAGTTTTTAACGCCTCCCACCCCAAAAAAGCACATGTTAATGATGGTTGGAATGGAGTGAACTAAATTGTCTTCAGGGAAAATGGCACGTTCTGGAAAAGGCCTCTCCTCTTCTGGACCACCTCCAATGTCATTTTTCGCTCATGCCAGTCCTATTCACGTTGCCTGTGGCTTTGATAAAATTCCTTGAACAAACTTCATCGTGTCCAAGTATTTCAGAGACTTCGAAAAGCTGGGCATACCGTCACGTTCCGTGCTATTAAGACCCTTGGCAGAGTCAGGTAGTTTACGGGTAGTAATCAACCTTGCGCATCTGAATCTGTTGTGGATTCCTTCACTCGCACTTTGCCACGAACTTGTATTACACTCTGTGGCCATAGAATACTTGCACATATGCAAAAAATAATGTCCATAGTATCTTCTTGTCACACAATATGCAGAGTTGACACACAACCTTTGAAAACCAAGGTAACTAATACATGCCCTTGTGTGGCACTTGGGAAGAAAGTGTGTACATATGATGTATAAAATGTGTATTGATTAGCATATAGTACTAAGGAATTCCAAGGTTAAAAGAAGTGTTTTTTTTCCCAAGTAGTGATATCTAACTGTGCTTATCTAAAATACATAGCTTGAATAGAAAACATTGGTTCAAGATGGAGTAAAATGAGAATTCCATACATTCCATTATTAAATCCTGCCCTGTTCCCTATTGTCAACATCTGACTATTAAGGTCCTTGGTTGTCACAATATTCTCAATAAATGAGATAGTCTGAACTGCCTGGTGATATTTTCAAAAATAGCAATTAAAACGTGTGTACCCTAGAATATAACTGACAGAAATAGGACTGTTGCGTTCCAGCAAACCGGAAATGTGCATGTCAGTGTGGAAACCAATGAGGGTCCAAAAATATGAATCACACCTAAAATAGCAAAATACTGATACTATAGACTACCTTATGAATAAACACTTTGGACTTTTTAAGGGGGCATATTATGAATTCAGCGTTTCTTCTGAGGCAATCCTTTTTCTGTAAATAGTAAGTAACTTGCATGTCTTTCTGACAGGCTAAACTACGATCTATTAATATGCACATTTTTGATAAAATAAAAAGTACCCTTATTAAGGAAATGTGAGAGGTGTATGTCCAAAATACTATACCTGTTTACCAATACCAAATGTTAAATAAAAATAGTTTGGAATTAATGTTTAAAAATGAGCAACATTTTTAAGCCTTTCTTAACATTACCCTACTTATGTGGAACACGTATCGCCAAAGTATCAAAATTCAGTGATGACTTCTTGTCTTGTACAAAACAGCGTATCTAGTCAGCTTTGTCCTCGGTTATTTTCAGCTGCTAATATCGGAGCTGGGATCAAAACGCTTGGCTGGGCCCTGTTGTCTGTGGCAATGGGTTGAGGGAGGTCCATGGGAGAATGCAGTAGAGCCATGTGTCCGGCCAAGCAAAGTCAACACCCTCAAAGAAACTCCACAGTGACATGCTGTGTGCCAAGGTAAATACCGAACATTATTTATCAGTTGAGTTGAAAATATTTGCTTTCTCAGGACCAGTAGTTGACGTAATGGTTATGTCGCTGGACTCCCATGTAGTCCACCACGGTTTGAGTCCCAGACCCAGTGGCTTAAACTCACGCCAGGCATGTGTCATGTGTGTCCAAGATCCCGAGAGGAGAATGGAGGAGAAGGGATTGCAGCGTGGCCATCCCCCTGGGGGGTGATTTCTCGCTTTCTGTCTCTGTCTCTCTCTGTCTTCTGGCGAGTGCAAAAACCTCTCCGAAAAAAAAGAAAATAATAAAAAATTTGCTTTCTGTAGTATTCAAATACACTTTCATTATAATGAATGAGGTCTTTCGTGTATGTCCTTCCACCCTTCCACCTCTCGAGCAATAGATGTGTGTGCGGCTCTAACTCTCCACTCCCAGAAGAACCAACAGTACCCGTTAGATGAGAATGTTAGAAAGTTCCGATATTTCAGTGTGGCCATTCCTTTGCTGAGTCCGTGGCCATGTGAAGCAAAACGAGCCTTTGTCCAGAGCATGGGCCTGCCGAACTGCATCTTCACAGGCAGGTTTCCCAGTTGTAATTTCCAATCATCTGTTTTGTCAGGTCTAATTCAAAGGCTTCCTGCTTCCTAAGGGCCTCCCTTCCTAGCAGCGCCCTCGTGCCCTCGAACAGGTTTAAATGGTTAGCAGCTACATTTGCAGAATGCTTCATTTTTTAAGGCGGTACCCTGAACATGCCTTGCTTCAGCTTTCCCATTCCGTGATGAGGTGCTGAAGGCTGGCTGAAATCCCCTCTTCAAAGCAAGGAAGGGAAGCTCGACCAGGTTAACTGATCTGTTCAGCTAAGTTGCCACGTTAGTCTCAAATCTTTCTTCTCCAAATCTCTGTATTTTCCTTAAAACTCGTTAAATAGAAAATGCAAAAAAAAACCCAAAAAACAAAAAAAACCCCTGATATTTGCAAATTTTCAGAAGTATATAATGTAACCTGTACGTTCCTAATATGGAACCTGTACGTTCCTAATATGGAACATCGGATCACTAAGTGATTGAAATCGAGTGGATGGAATGTCTCAAGACAACCACCTCAACATCCTGCCATACTAATATGTTTCTTTTTTTTTAAAACGTTATTACACATGTTTCTTTCATTTTTTAAAATTTTATTATGAAAATTTTCAAACAGTAAAAAGAGATAATGAAATCCCATGGGTTCATGACGCAGTTAAACCATTGTTAACATTTTCCCATTAATAAACACTTTGTGAAACTCATTAAAGGTGAAACTTCTACAAAAAATATCAAAACCAGTCATTTTTTTAAAATTATAATGATTTATGACATCATCTTGCTTTTTTTGCCCAGTAATGAATTTTCTGACTTCTACTGAAAACACTAAATTCTGAACTTTTTCTTAGGGCTTTCTGACGGTTTTTAAAAAGCCAAGTTTTAGAAAAAGGAGAACCTGTAAGAATTCCACAAATATTTGTAACATGAAAAGCAGAGACAAGCCAGCCTGCCTTTATTTATAAACAATACGTGCTTTCATATCATTGTTGAAACTAAAGTACATAATTTTCAGTTATGCATAATAAAATATGTAATTAAGCAACATTCCATGGTGGATTAAAGAATTAAAAGCTTCAGGTGCAGAAAAGAATTTGTTGGCATTTTCTTTTTCAAGGTGGTATTTTGAGGTGTTACTTTTCATTTTCCTTTGACATTTTATACACAAATAAATAGACAGAAACAGGTGAGAAGCAGAGAAAATGAAGAATTGGCTCTACTACAATAGACCCAAAACACAGCAAGGTAGGAGATTCGCAACATGCCCAAAGGAGGCTAAATTGAAAAAGAAGTCTGAGGCTGGGGAGGAAAATAACATCTTTACACAAGGGTGTGGGCTTCAAGAAATAGAAATAACCTGATAAAAAGTGAACTGGATTTGGTCATTTTTATATTTCAGACTACATTACATTAATTCATACTCTAATTGGTCCAGTCCAGTAAACTTACTTTTCAAATGAAGAACTAAATTGAATGAATAATTCTGTGCTGTAAACACTGAGGTTCATAGAGGCCTTTGTCATTTATTCTATTTGGTTAAAGGGTAATATATCAAATAAAATCAAACCCCTCAAATGTCAGAATGTGTCAGGATTCTTTTCAAAATAAATTATTCTGCTCAGTATCTAAGAAGAAAATATTTTAGAAACCAAATTCTGCATCTAACTTCAGTAAGACTATTTAGTGTTTCGAGTGTTTTATGTGAGGCTCAAACCACAGTTTTAACCATGTAAGATCAAGTAAATTCAATATTGCATACTTCTATTTGAGTATTGCATACTCAAATCCTGACACAGAAATACATGTTTGGAGAGTGAATGAATGAACACGATCAGACAATTTACAAGAAATACTGGCTATAGTTTGTTGAATGAGAATCATATTCCATAAACGATCCTTTTGGTAGTGAAGAGGCTTTTTTTTTTTTTTTTTTTTTTTTTTTTCTTACTCGGGGGGTGCACTTGCCAAACACCAA
>NW_006208670.1:2349883-2351592 GCF_000334495.1 Tupaia belangeri chinensis | reverse complement strand
AAAACTTTTTTTTGTTGTTGAAGGGGTTTTTTTTTTTTTTTTTTTTTTTTTTTGCTATACGGTGCGTGCACTTGCCAGACAGACAGAGAGAGACAGAGAGATAGAAAGTGAGAAATCACCCCCTGGGGGGATGGCCACCCACAATCCCTTCTCCTCTATTCTCCTCTTGGGATCTTGGGCACACACGCACATGCTCCCGGTGTGAGTTTAAGCCACCGGGTCCAGGACTTGAACCGCGTTCGACTACGTGGGAGTCCAGCAGCATAGCCATTACGCTAACTACGGGTCCCTGAGCCTTTAAAATACTACATTTTTAGGGCCCCATTGAAATATAAAATATTAAACATATTACAAAATGAACTGGCTAAGTTTCCTATATAAGGATACTTCAAAAAGTTCATGGAAAAAAGAGAATTAAAATAGTTCAGTTTGGTATTTAAAACATTGAAATCTATGCATGAGTATTTCATAATACAGATTTTTTCAATGAACTTTTTGAAGACCCCTCATATACCAAATAAAATGGGCTAAAAAAGTAAAACAAAATTAATGCAAAATTTTTATTAAAAAAAATCACGAAAGGAAGTTTGACCCAAAAATGCATACCATGAGGTCTTTTACAATTGATGAGAGTTGGTTACCAAAGTGATTCAAGTAGAACTTAGATAAACTATGAGTTAAAGGGTACATTCTGGTACGTTTTGACATATATACATTAAAAACATACAATGGATGTGTATACAAACACACACGCGTGACGAGGAACTTAATGCAAATATGCATCACCTCAGTAGTTTCCTTGTGTCCTTCCCAAACAATCCCTCCCTCACGCCTCTCTCAATCTCATCGATAATCACCATCAAACCACTGACCTGCTTTGGCACTAGATTAGACTTCATATTCTAGAATTTTATACAAATAGGATCAGAATGTACGTATTTTGTTTTCTTTCACTCAGCATCCACTTATAATATCCATTCTTCTTACTGTTGAGGGAATGTTTCCTTTTATGGATATAGTGCAGTATGCTACCCACTAAGTGGTTGATGTGTATCGACTTGTTTCCTGTTTCTGGCCATTGCAAATAAATGCACTATAAAAACATTCATATAGAAGACTTTGTATGAAAATATGCTGTCATTTCTCGGGAATAAATTCTCGGAAGTAAAATCACTTTACCCATCGTAGGTGTGCATTCAACTTCTTAAGAAACCAGTGAATGCTTTTCCAAAGCTGTTGTGCTGATGTTCCTTGTCACCAGTAGTATGTCAGAGTTTTCCCTAATCTACTTCCTTGCCAACACTTAATATGGTCAGTCTTATTAATTTTAAACATTCTCATAAGTGTGTAGGATCTCATCATGATTTAAATCTATAGTTCCTGAATGAATTGTATTTCCTTTGTCGAATAATTTTCTTGCTCATATATATTCTTTTGTGAAGAATCTGTTCTTTTGCCTACTTTTTACTGGGTTGCTCTTTTTTTTATACCATTGAGTTCTGAGGGTCTTTTATATATTATGGTTTAAAGTCTTAATCAGCTAAGTGATTTGAAAATATTTCCCATCAATCTTTGGCTTATATTTCTATTTTTTAACATTGTTTTTTGAAGAATAAATGTTCTTGATTGTGGCAAAGTCCCATTAGACCAATCGTTCTTTCTTTTCCACTTATTTTCATGGTTTTTTTTTTTTTTTTTTTTCCACAGGG
>NW_006208670.1:2334616-2349838 GCF_000334495.1 Tupaia belangeri chinensis | reverse complement strand
ACCCTTGTGAGGCCCTCTAAGCCACAACTGGACAGGCGGGCCAGGCTGGTCCCAGCTCCCGCACTTTCAGAAACTGCCCGAGTGTCTCAGCCTGTGCTGCTGTCGCGGAGTGTCAGGGCATTTACGGAGACCGTGAATTTGTTTTCTCGTAGTTCTGGAGGCTGGGAAGTACCAGACCAAGACGCCAGCACTTGGTGTCCGGTGGGGGCCTCCTGCTACATCCTCCAGAGAGGAGTGCTGTGTCTGCGTAGGGAGGAGGAGAGGAAGAGCAAGCGCCGTGGATGTTTCTTTTTGTTGTTGTTTTTGAAAGGTTTTTGCTATACGGTGCGTGCACTTGCCAGACAGACAGAGAGAGACAGAGAGATAGAAAGTGAGAAATCACCCCCTGGGGGGATGGCCACCCACAATCCCTTCTCCTCTATTCTCCTCTTGGGATCTTGGGCACACACGCACATGCTCCCGGTGTGAGTTTAAGCCACCGGGTCCAGGACTTGAACCGCGTTCGACTACGTGGGAGTCCAGCAGCATAGCCATTACGCTAACTACGGGTCCCTGAGCCTTTAAAATACTACATTTTTAGGGCCCCATTGAAATATAAAATATTAAACATATTACAAAATGAACTGGCTAAGTTTCCTATATAAGGATACTTCAAAAAGTTCATGGAAAAAAGAGAATTAAAATAGTTCAGTTTGGTATTTAAAACATTGAAATCTATGCATGAGTATTTCATAATACAGATTTTTTCAATGAACTTTTTGAAGACCCCTCATATACCAAATAAAATGGGCTAAAAAAGTAAAACAAAATTAATGCAAAATTTTTATTAAAAAAAATCACGAAAGGAAGTTTGACCCAAAAATGCATACCATGAGGTCTTTTACAATTGATGAGAGTTGGTTACCAAAGTGATTCAAGTAGAACTTAGATAAACTATGAGTTAAAGGGTACATTCTGGTACGTTTTGACATATATACATTAAAAACATACAATGGATGTGTATACAAACACACACGCGTGACGAGGAACTTAATGCAAATATGCATCACCTCAGTAGTTTCCTTGTGTCCTTCCCAAACAATCCCTCCCTCACGCCTCTCTCAATCTCATCGATAATCACCATCAAACCACTGACCTGCTTTGGCACTAGATTAGACTTCATATTCTAGAATTTTATACAAATAGGATCAGAATGTACGTATTTTGTTTTCTTTCACTCAGCATCCACTTATAATATCCATTCTTCTTACTGTTGAGGGAATGTTTCCTTTTATGGATATAGTGCAGTATGCTACCCACTAAGTGGTTGATGTGTATCGACTTGTTTCCTGTTTCTGGCCATTGCAAATAAATGCACTATAAAAACATTCATATAGAAGACTTTGTATGAAAATATGCTGTCATTTCTCGGGAATAAATTCTCGGAAGTAAAATCACTTTACCCATCGTAGGTGTGCATTCAACTTCTTAAGAAACCAGTGAATGCTTTTCCAAAGCTGTTGTGCTGATGTTCCTTGTCACCAGTAGTATGTCAGAGTTTTCCCTAATCTACTTCCTTGCCAACACTTAATATGGTCAGTCTTATTAATTTTAAACATTCTCATAAGTGTGTAGGATCTCATCATGATTTAAATCTATAGTTCCTGAATGAATTGTATTTCCTTTGTCGAATAATTTTCTTGCTCATATATATTCTTTTGTGAAGAATCTGTTCTTTTGCCTACTTTTTACTGGGTTGCTCTTTTTTTTATACCATTGAGTTCTGAGGGTCTTTTATATATTATGGTTTAAAGTCTTAATCAGCTAAGTGATTTGAAAATATTTCCCATCAATCTTTGGCTTATATTTCTATTTTTTAACATTGTTTTTTGAAGAATAAATGTTCTTGATTGTGGCAAAGTCCCATTAGACCAATCGTTCTTTCTTTTCCACTTATTTTCATGGTTTTTTTTTTTTTTTTTTTTCCACAGGGTACATGCACTCCTAGGAGAGAGGCAAAGAGACAGTGAGAGGGAAAGTGAGAAATCACCAGCTGGGGATGGGCACGGGTGATGGCCAAGCCACAATCCATTCTCCTCCATTCTCTTCCTGGGATTTTTGAGCATGCATGCACTCATACCTGGCATGATTTTCAAGCCACCAGCTCCAGGACTAGGAACTGTGGTTAACCATGTGGGAGCCCAGCGCCTTAATCATTATGCCACCTGCTGGTCCCCATATTGCTTTCTAAAAAGGTCTTGTATCTACTTGCCTGACCCCAGGACACAAAGATTTCCACTTTGCTTTTACAAATTTTATAGTTTTAGGATTTGCATTTAGGTCAATGATCATCCATTTTGAGTTAATTTTTGTATATGGTACAAGAACTGAATCAAAATTATTATACTTTCTTCTTTATTCATTCCTTTCTCTCCTGCTCTTTCTCCTGCTTTCTCTTCTCCTTTTCTTCTTTTGTATATATTGTCAATTGTTCCAATAGCTTTTGTTTAAAAGAGTACTCTTTCTTCACTGAGTTGCCTTTGCAGTTTGGTCAAAATCAGTTGGCCATATTTGTGTTTGTCTCTTTTGGATTCTGTTTTGTTGATCTTTATCTGCCTGTCTACCAAGAGCACATTGACTTTACTATAGTTTTATAAAGAGCATTGAAGTTGAGTTGTCTACGTCTTCTAAATGTATCATTCTTCTTTGTAGTTGTTTTGGTGATTCTTGGTATTTTCATTTCCTTATGAATTTTAGATTCAACTATCAATTTCCATTTTAAAAAAAACTACTGGATTTTGAATAGGATTGCTTTAATGCTTTAGATCATTTTGGGGAGAATTAGCATGTTAACAATACTGAGTTTCTGGATTCATAAACACAATATGTCCCTTTGTTTATTTAGATCTTTAATTCTCTCAACTATGCTTTACAGTTTTCAATGTACAGTTCTAGCACATATTTGTCAAATTAGTTCTTAAGTCTTACTTTCTTTTTCTTTTTTTTATGAAAGTATGTGTAGGTACCCAAAAGAAAGAGAGAGAGAGAAAGAGAGAGAGAGAGAGAGAAGGCAGTACCCTTTGCAGAGTCCCATCATGCTGCAAGTGCCTTTTCCTGGCCCTCCAGCTCTCAGGATCCCAGTGCCCATATGCACACTGGGTGTGTTTCCAGCTGTCCTGAGGATCCAAACCTGCAGCCATGACATGACTTCAGTCTTACAGGACACCCATGCCACTACTGCATCACAGCAGCTGGGCCTATTTCATATTTTTTATTCCACCGCAAATAGTATTTTAAAAATCTTGATTTCTAATAATTTGTTCCTCGTATATAAAAACACAAAATTTTGTATATTAATCTTTTATCCTGCAACCTAGTTTCAACTCATTTAATAGTGTTAGTAGTCCCCTCCTCCCCCCCCCCTTTTTTTAAAGGATTCTACCACAGAGCATCTGTGTTCTCCAGAGAGACAGAGACAATGAGGGAAAGTGATAAATCACATCCTAGGGGACAGGGCCACACCACGATCCCTTCTTCTCCATTTTCCTCCTGGGATTTTGGGCACATATGCACATGTACCCAGAATTATTTTCAAGGTGCCAGATCCAGAGATAGAACCTCAGTCAGCCTTATGGAAGTCCAGTGCCTTAACCACCATGCCACCTACTGGCTCTCCTAGTAGATTTTTTTGTGGATTTCATCAGATAGTTTACACGGGCAATCATGCCATCTATAAATAAAGACTTTTTTTTTTCTTTCCAAACCTAATAAATGCCTTCTTTCTTTCATTTTATGTTTTTGAATGTCAAGTACAATGCTAAATAGGAGTGGTGAGAGCAGATACCCTGGCTTATTTCCTAAAGCTATACGCTAACACTGTTCCAAGCCCTTTGCAACACAAATCCACTGAATCTGTATAGCAACCATGTCAGGGAGATACATTCTCATCACCTTATTATTGATGATAAACGAAGGCACAGCGAGGTTATGGAACGGGCACCCGTGGATACACTTGTACCTCTCCACCTGCAGCCCTAGGTTCTGCAACCTTGCCCCTCACTGCTCTTCCGTACGCGTCACAAGAGGTGGAGTTCTGACACTCAGCCCCTGAAGAGGTCGCAAGGCTAGCCCACAAGACGCTATTTGACCAAGATGAAGGAATAAGAAAAATGGAGCAGAAGGAGAGCAAAAAAATAAAACTAAGAAAAGGGGAGGAGGGAGCAAGGAAGGGGAAGAGGGATACGGGAAGAGAGATGGGGAGAAGATGGGGAGATGTTGGCTTATAATGAGATCACTCGAATGGAAGCCACACCTTTGGCATATATCCATATTAGGGGTAAAAAAAAAAAAAGAAAAAGAAAAATCTGGGAACTACATGGCAAACTCACTTCTTTAATGATTTTAGAAACACTGCCTACTTGTAAGTTTGGCGTTTCCAATAATGCCCCAATTTGGGGAAGACAACATGATTTTACATATAGAGTTAGAGGAGATGGCATGAGAATATTAATGCCCTAGATCAGGGATGGGCAAGCTGCAGTCCTTGGGCGAAATCTGGCCTGCCACCTGTTTCGTAAATTAAGTTTTACTAGAACATGACCGTGCCCGTTGATGTACCTGTTCAGTGTGGCTGCTCTTTTCCTACAACAATAGTTAAATTAGTTGTGAAAGAGATGTTAAGGCCCACCAAGTCTAAATAGTTACTCTGGGTCCTTTACAGAAAATGTTTGAGAACCTCTGCCCTAGATCATTAAGTCACGAAGTCATGTTTCGAAAGGAAAGCATTAAAGCAATTGTACGAATAACTTACCTCAAAGAAAATGAGATTTCACTATTTTTCAGAAGAGTTGGAGACTGTATTAACCAGAAGTCCCTCTTGTTCTCAAGTCTACACTTTGCTTGATGCGCGTAACGAACCCACTTTTTTCATTTCTAATTACCTTGGCCTCTGCAAGAGCGTAAGACCAGAGCTACTGCGTCCTGTTGCTCACCAGCAAATATTCTATAAATGTAGGAGATTATTGAGTAGAAACTTCACCCCTTCTTGATAAACTCTAGAAGTGTTAATATTCTTGGCAAAATTGTTTTTGCACTAATTGCTGTCTCCATCTGCTCTGTGAGATTGATTAGACTGTGAGAGCATTTGCTCTCTCCTGCAATCAATGCTTCCTGGCCCCGCAGAAAGCGAGAGCTGTCTTTATTTCCATCCTGAGGACACGCCACAGACAACTGTAAGCTTTTCCTTTGAGGATTTGGGATTAAATTGGCACTTGGCTTGATGGCCCTTCGGGAAATGATTCTGTCTAGAGAGACTTCTATTGAAGTAAACCCAGACCACAGGGATTTAAATGACTCCTTCGTAGGCAGAGAACCTCCATGGTGTCAGAAAGGCTATTTCTGCAGATGGAGGGGCTGGGTGTCACATCCTTTAGAAATGTCCTCCTGCCCTCTGGAGTACGAAGGAGAAGCAGGACCCTTGGCCCCTCTCTCCAAGGCCTCAGTCCATGCACCCTGCAGAGACCGGGTACTGCTGTCAGTGTGTCTAAGGGAAAGCAGCTGCACAGCCTGATTCTGTCTGGATCGGGCCCAATATTTATTTGAGTTTATTTATTTATTATTTATTTCTTATTTGCTAAAATTAAACCTATCAGAATAGCCTCTGGGTAAAAAAAAAATAAAATAAAAAATGATGAAAACCATGAGAAAGAAAGAAGTAATAAAGTTGTATTTAAAAACAGCAGCAACTTCTGCCCTGGAAGTTCTCCTCACAGACCCTACCAGAACGCCACCTTGGACTGCCATTTCAGATTGGCGTGTGTGGCCTGGTGTCCTGCACAGAACAAGCAGCCTGGTTTTGCAGATCGTGTGTGCAAAGATGCCTATCTCTGTATGCCCACAGGATGAACCTGGAGAGTATTTCATTAACAGAATTTTATACTGGTCTGTCTAAACACTGGACTTGGCAGTGGTCATGTCAAATCAGCAGTGCTAGAAAGATAACCCAGAGCGGGAGCTCTCAGATGTTCGTCTCTTCAGTGCCTATGTGAAGCGCGAGCTCACATGGGACCCAAAGAAAAGTGAGAAAAATAAAACGGACGTCAGAAGCAAAGGTTTGCATGACGTGTCTGGTTTGTGCACTGAGGCCCAGTTACAGAGAGGCGAGCGGCAGGACCTGCTGAGCAGTGCTGAAGCTGGAGCCCTGTGGGAGGCTTGGGTTCTCCTCCCGAACCCAAGCAGACTGTGCGTGGTGGTGCACCTGCAAGCCAGCTCACAGGGAAGCTGCGTGGGAGGGTCGTGGCATGGCGAGACCCTGTAAAGAAACACCTCTCTCTTTCTCTCTCTCTCTCTCCTTCCCTCCCTCCCTCATTGCCTTTCTCTCTCTGATTTCTCAGGATCTTGGGCACGCACACACACACGCCTGGCGTGAGTTTAAGCCACCGGGTCCAGGACTCGAACCGCGGTCAACTACATGGGAGTCCAGTGACATAGCCATTACGCCAGCTGCTGGTCCCACAATTTTTTTTTGAGAGAGATATTTTGGCTATAGGGCATGTGGGCTCCCTGGAGAGGCAGAGAGACAGAAAGCAAGAAATGACCCCCAGGGGGATGGCCTCACTGCAATCCCTTTTCCTCCATTCTTTCAAGATTTTGAGCATGCAGGCACACCTGCCCAGTGTGAGTTTTAAGTTGCCAGGTCCAGGGCTTGAACCACGGTTGAATACATGGGAGTCCAGAACTGTAACCATTATACCATTTACTGTTCCCAAGAATTACAGTTTCTAAGATTTCTAGTTTCTTCCTGTGGTGGTAGGACATACCTTTTATGAAAAAAATGGTGATAAATTATGAAAGGGCTGTTTGTTCTCTACTGTCTTTATGTGGTAAAATGAATAGAAAGCAACTTTATTGATACCACTTTTAAAAATACTTTATTTTGTCTTGTTTTACGTTTTCAAAACCTAACAACCCTTGACTACAACTAGCAGTTCTGAACTTTTTGAGATTTCTTTATATTCCAAAAAATGACAGACTTCTACTGCGAAAATGGCGAAGATGTGTTTTTCCTCATTCCTCCTGTAACACAAGCACCAGTGCCTCTGAAAGTTACAGGAAGAAGGCTGAGAGTAGGGACGAGGAGCTACAGAGGGCTAAGTTCTTGGGTTCTCTTTTTGCTACATACTTCCCAGACTTGGAGGTGAAGAAGCCAGAAGTCCAGAAATACAAATGGATACAGAAAAAAGTTCTCAAAATCCTGCCGTCTATAGCCTAAAGAAAAATAGGTGAGGAGGCAGCTCGGGAAAACAGAAAGCTTTTAGACGTATCTACCCTACTCAGCCAAACTCCGCAGGGAAATTGTGGCCCTAGCCCCACCCAGGCCAGCATGACGAGTTGGAGCCTAGCTTTCCTCCCTTGAGACCAGCAAGCTGTCCCAGCACCCCCAGGGGTGGTGTCAGAAGGGGCCTAGTGGACAGTCAAGACTTTTACCACTTCCTGGTGGTGACCAAGCCACCCCCTGATGGTGTCAGCGGGGCCAGGGGGAAGGCAGCAAGGTATTCTGTCTTGTCTCTCCCAGCCACGAAGACACCACTGTAGCTTGCTGTTCCAGCATGGAACCCACTTCCCCTGCCAAAGCCATGTCGGAAAAAGCCAGCTTGAACAGATTTCAATAAGGTCCAAAGTCTCGAGATATAATACCCTGAATTATATCACCTATTTTTTAAGTCTAAAAATATTTTTTTTTTTGCCAGAGGACAAGTATACACCATAGAGAGAGAGAGCAAGTAAGAAGTTAAGTCTGCCCCTCTCCCCCCAGTGGCGATGACCATCTGCAATCCCTTTTCCTCCAGTCTCCTCTTGGGATTTGGCACGTATGCACACATGCATGGTGTGATTTTCAAGCCGCTGGACTCAAACTGCGGTCGGCCATGTGAGTCCAGTGCCTTAACCACTAGGATACCTGTTGGTCCTACGCTTGTTTACATAAAAAAATAGGGTTGAAAACTTCCCACATTTAACAAAAGACATAAAATCACACGTTTAATGAGCTGACAAACCTGAAACATGATGAACGCAAAGAAATCCACGCATTATGCTTACATATTATGGTAGACACAACAGTCAACCTTCTGCGAACTAAAAACTAAGAAATAATCTCGAAAACAGCAAGAGAGGAATGTCACCTTAAATAGAAGGGAAAAGCAATGTGAAAAACAGCAGATTTTTCATCAGAAACCACAGAGCCCAGAAGGAAGTGACACACCATTTTTCAACTACAGAGAGAAAAGAACTGTCAAAACAGAGGTCAAGAAGAGGATGGGAAGGAAGTGGGTCCAGCTATAAACGGGACCCATGAAGGTGCCCTGTGATGATAAAAGTGTTCTGTCTCTCTATTGCATCAGGGCCAATGTCTTCTTTGTGATACTGCACTATAGTTTTCAAGACGTTCCCCTTGGAGAGGTCTGGGTAAGTGGGACATAGATCTTCTATTATTATTATTATTATTATTAAAAGAATTATTCAATTTTATTCATTGTTATCACTACCCTTTCATTTGCTATAGAGCATGTGCATTCACCAGAGAGAGACAGAGAGAGAAAGAGAGAGCAAAGGGGGGAAGTGAGAGAGCAGCCGCCAGGTCTGGGACTAGAACCACGGTCGGCCATGTGGGAGTCTAGCACCCCAACCACCCCGCCACCTCCTGGTCCCACACTCTGTATTCTTTCTAACAACTCTACCTTAGTCCCGAAGTAACAAGTTTAAAAATTAAAAATTAAAAATAGAAGTACTATCTGATGAACAATCCCATTTGGGGGTGTAGATCCAAACGAATTGAAATCAAGTCTTGAGATATTTGCACACCCACGTTCACAGCAGCGCTATTCATAACAGCTGAGGGGTGGAAGCAACTCAAATGTCCATTGACAGGTGAAGAATGGATTAAAAAATGAATTTTTCAGGTTTAAAAAGGAAGGAACCTCCTGGGATCGCCTCTGAGGAGCGGCTAGTATTCTGTCAGCTTTGGAAATGGAAGGAAAAGCAAACCTGGCAGGTATATCCCTTCCATTCCCAGCTTGGACAGTAGCCGATGATTGGAAGATGCTGTGCAACGGTGTTAAACAAACAAACAAACAAACAAACTTAACAGATTGAAAGGAAGGAAATCCTGTCACATGTTATAGTCCGAATGAACCTGAAGGACCATATGGTCAGTGAGATAATCCAGCCACAAAAGGAAAATTACTATATGATTCTACTTATATGATGTATCCAAAGTAGTCAAATTTATAGAAATAAAAACAGAATGCTGTTTACCCAGGGAAGGGAGGGGGGGTAGTTTAATGGGTAGAGTTTCAGATTTAGAAGATCAAAACGTTCTAAAGATCTGGTTTATAACAATGTATTTGACACTACTGAATTTATACACTTTACAATGTCTAAAATGTTTTGTTTTGTTTTGTTTTGTTTTTTGAGAGATTTTTGCTATAGGCTGCATGCACTTGCCAGAAAGACAGAGAGAGACAGAGCAACAGAAAGCGAGAAATCACCCCCCAGGGCGGATGGCCACGCTGCAATCCCTTCTCCTCCATTTTTCTCTCGGGATCATGGGTATGCACACACACACGCTGCCCAGCGTGAGTTTAAGCCACCTGGTCCGGGACTCAAACCAGTCGGCTACATAGAAGTCCAGTGACATAGCCATTACGCCATCTGCTGGTCCTTAAAATGGTAAATTTTATGTTATCTATTCTTACCACAAATTTCTTAAAAAGAGAACAATTAATTATTGAAGACCTCAAAGTGCTTTTCTTTATGCAGGTTGTATTTAATTATGCTTACCATATTTGACATTAAGATTGAGAAGTTTAATAAATGTACTTATATAGATGTATTTTAAAATAATAATTGTAAGACCATTGCCAGTTAACAGAAATGGCATATTTTGGTGCAAATCATTATATATTTGAAAATAATTTATTAAACTAGTGGTATAGTTTTACGTTTAACAAACCTCTGTAATCTCTGCCTCCTCAGACAGGTAGCCTCTCATATCTGCCCCTGAATTCCTTCCACTGTCAGGTAATACATTTCAGTCTTTGGAAAACTGCATTGTTTATTCATGAGAGAATAAAACTAAATAAGTCAAATAACATCTCATTATTATTATTTTTTAATAATTATTTTATTTAACTTTATTTATATTATTTTATTTTAATTTGACCAATGAGGGACAGAGTGAAAGAGAGAGAGAGTGAGAAAGCAAGTCACCAGGTCTAGGACTCGAACCGCAGTCGGTCATGTGAGAGTCCAGCACCCTTAACCACTAGGCCACCTGCTGGCCCCCATCTCATTATTATTATGGACATAGTTTCAACTTTGAAGATCCCTAAAAAGATCTTAGACCTTGGTTTGGGTCTTGGTCTTGTGATTTGGCTAAAGGAATGTTAGCCGATTTGAGGCCCAGTGTCTTGAATAGATACTTCCCCTTTGGTGAAAGCCCCAGAATAAATAACAGCAGAGTAGGCATGAGTCCAATTCACAGTGAAGAGATGAGCTCAGACAAACATTCAAATTTTAAGCAGAGTTCAGCTTAGCCCACCCTGTATCAGCAAACCCGTCTGTCAAACTGTAGACTCATAACTGTAAGAATAAATAATTATTGTTGGATGCCACTGAGTTTTAGGTTGGTTCATTATACAGCATTACTGTGACAATGATTGACTAAGTAAAGCCTAAGCCTTGTCAGCTGAATAAAAGGAAACATGTGGAGAAGTGGAGTTATTCAGACAGAAGGAAGAGAAAAATAATGGGTGAGGTAATAATTTTATTAAAAGAATTATGGCCATGAATCTTGTCTTGAATGAGGTCAGAACAAAAGAAAATTTGTTAAAAACATACCCATGTCCCAGCAAAATTAAAGGAACATTCTTTAATGAAAGTAGCCACAAAATATTACCAAAGCAGGCGTTAAGAAGGAAGAGGCTTAGGACCAGCAATTGGCTTAATGGCTATGTCTCTGGACTCCCATGTAGTCAACCATATTTCAAGTCCCAGATCTGATGGCTTAAACTCACACTAGGCGCATGTGCATGCATGCCCGAGATTCTGAGAGGAGAATGGAGGAGAAGGGATTGTGGCATGGCCATCCCCCTGGGGGGTGAATTCTCGCTTTCTATCTCTCTGTCTCTCTCTGTCTTTCTGGGGAGCGCACATGCCCTATAGCAAAAACCTCTCAAAAAAAAAAAAAAAACAAAAACAAAACAGAAGGAAGAGACTGTCTTTGCTTGCATAGTGGAACAACTATGGCTAAATCCTGCAGAAGGTTCCTAGGGACTAGGGACCTTTTAAAATGAGGCTCCAAATTTCCCCGAGAGCGTGGTTATAGATGAGAAGGCTGGAGGATTTAGCCACTGACTCCTACCTTCACGGGTGATGCGATGCCTTGGGGTTGATTTGACTTATCATCACATATGTAACTTTTAGTTCTTGCTTTATATTGTTTTAATGTTTGGAAACTAATTCCTATTTTAACATGAATTTTACTTATACCAATGAAAAATTTTCCTTTAGAGAGAAAAACCTCTGCTTCGTTCACTGGGTCAATAGTTTTCTTTTAGTGTTTTTAATCACGGAGATCAAGACTCTTCCAAACAACAACAATTAAACAGCTGAAATTATAATCAAAGAAATACTTTGACATGATTTAAAACAGAAGTTAAGCTAAGAAAATCTTTTTAAATTTTTCAACAAATAGTACTTGAAGGCACAATCTGAAGCTCAACTTTCTGTCTAAAGTTTGCTAAGCAAGGGGGAACCAGTAAGATTGTATCAGCACACCCATGTGGGTGCACAAATCAATTTGGCTGTGGCAGACAGGACAGAGTTTCAGTATGGGTCATCGTGATAAGATCAGTAGTGTTCTTTTCTAGTTCAGTGGACAAAGCCACACAGTGGTTGAATGGTTTGACCAAATGTCCTAAGGAGGTTGGTTCAAGTGCAAGAGACACACGTGTGTGTGTGTGTGTGTGTGTGTGTGTGTCTGTGTGTGACATGGCTTCCTGCTCCCACAGGGTAATGGTTAAATCTTGAGAGAGGCATGGAAAGTATGAAATATTCCTTTACTTACTACACCCTACGGAAAAATGGTCAACATTTGGTAGTCAAAGAATGACCTAAAAACTAGCAGAATGATATTATTTGCTAGAATGACATTTGCCAGATACAGAGAAAAAAAATTTCTGTACAAAAGTTATTTTGAATTATAAACATTATATTGACAAAAAGTTAGTATGAAATATAAAAGCCTAATATCATTACCCTAATAGGATTGATTTTATTTTGCATATTCCCTTACTACTGATCCATAGGAATAAAGATTTGCTTACTTTATTGAAGGCTTAAGTATAATTTTGTTTTATGATTATATTGTTTATCAATAATTTTTCATAAAGCTTAAAACTATTATATTTTTCTGGGACCGGCAGGTGGCATGGTGGTTAAGGCGTTAAGGCACTGGACACTTCCACATGGCTATGGTTCTAGTATTGGACCTGGTGGCTTGATTTCTCACCTTCCCTTTCTCTATCTCTCTATATCTCTATCCGTGTGTGTGTGTATGTGTGTCTTTCTGGCCAAATTAAAATAAAGGAATAAATAAATGAAATTAAATAATTCTTTAAAAAATCAGTTGAGTAGTTATCAGTTATGAGTCATTGAAAAAACTATTATATTTTTCTTTTCTCTCTCTGTTTTTTTGTTTTTGTTTGTTTGTTTAGCTAGAGGGCACATGAGCTTGACAGAGAGAGGGAGGCAGGGAGAAGAGAAATAATCCCCCATGGATGACCAATCCAGTGCCTTTTCTTTCACTTATCTCTTCTTTTGGGATTTTGAGCATGTGCACATGTGTGCACAGCAAGTTCCTCAAGCCACTGTCTAACCTGCAGTCAGCCATGTGGGATCCAGTTGCCTTAACCACCAGGCCATGAAATCAGTCCCTAAAGCTATTATTTTAAAGAAAGTCTTATAGCTATAGGAATCACCTGTAGTTTGAAGGACTTATTATTTTTACAGAAGTCTTACAGTCTTAGTTAGTCTTTATTTATTTATATTTTTTTAGAGAGATTTTTTGCTAGGGCATGTACCTTTATCAGAGAGACAGAAAGTGAAAAATCACCCCCCAGAGGGGATGGCCATGCCACAATCCTTTCTCCTCCATTTTCTTCTCAGGGTTTTGGACACACATGTGCCTGTCATAAGTTTTAAGCCACCAGGTCCAGGACCCAAACTGTGGTCAACTACGTGGGAGTCCAGCGACATAACCATTACTTCATCCACTGGTCCCTCTTATTTTTTTTTTTTTAGAGCTATTTTTGCTATAGGGTGTGTATGCTCACCAGAGAGAGAGAGCAGAGAGAGAGAGAGAGAAAGTGAGAAATTACCCCCCAGAGGAGATGACTATACTGCAACCATGAAAGAATAGTGAGAATCTTCCATTCTCCTGTGAGATGTTGGGCACAAATGCACACATGCCCGGCGTGAGTCTCAAGCCTCTGGGTTCAGGATTTGAACTGCGGGAGGCCATATGGGAGTCTAGCACCTTAGCCACTATACCACCTGCTGGCCTCAGTACATCTAGATATTAATAAGTGTAACCTGAAGGAAAGAATCTACCATCAAATACATTTTGTCATGTGTGATAATGGTCGCATAGTCTTGAAGAATGAGGATTGAGGTGACTTATTTTCCCAACCTGTTTGATTGCAGGACTCTTTTGAAAAGGAGCATCTCATAGGATTTGTGTTTTACATAATCTGTGCTTTATAAAATGCTATTCAGGTCAATTTCTCTATCAGGAAACCGAGGTCCAGAGAGATTAAGACTCAATATTACACAGATAATTGGTGACAAAATATAGACCAGAATTTATATATAAATTTCCAGAAATAGAACTCCTACCACAATGGTCTTTACTAGTTTTGCTGAAATAATCTTACATTGCCACAAAAATTCTCAGCTATTAACAATTCCATGAACATCTTCTGCATCATAATAACCTTCTGTCAAATCCGTGGTACAAAGGGAAGCTCCTTTTGGGCTCAGAGGACAAGGCAGTATAGCAAACTGAGTGAAAAATCTTGGGCTATATATTGACTGATTGAAGCCTGGAGACTCAGAGCCCTGGCAAAGATATTAGCCAAATCAATGCCCGAGTAAATGTAGAGGCATGCAAATTGTTCATAAGTTTGTAGCTTAGAAAAACAAAAGACTATTGCAAAACTACACCAGGAACATTTTGAGGAAAAACGTTCGTTATTTGCTGTTATATATAAATGTCCTAAAATAAAACTATTAAAAATTTCTGCAATGGACCATTACTCACAGGAAAAATAACTGTGCTAGTGGGAAAAATATTTTTTTCTTCATTCTACCTTTTTAGAAAAGAACTATTTACTTAATTTTATTTATCATTATTATTAAATTTGGTACAGGGCATGTGGCTTTACCAGAGAGAGACAGAGAGAGAAAGAGAAAGTGAGAAAGCAAGCCACCAGGGCCAAGACTTGAACTAAAGTCTTCCATGTGGGAGTCTAGTGCCTTAATCACCATGCCACCTACTGGCCCCAGTTCTATAGTGTTTTAATTTTGATTCTGAAATGCGACAAAATACCTAGTCTGCCTGTCAGAATTAGTTGATAAAATGAACCATTGTTACCTGGAACCTAAAGCAAACTTGCTCCTGCCCAGAATTTCACAATGTCCCTTCATGAAAAGAGTCATGTTGTCATCAGACCCTTCAGCAGACAGACCCAGACTCAGTACGAAGAGCTGGGCAAGTTCTAGATGTTTCATCTCCTCTTCCAGAACACTCATCACCCCTGGGGGTTCTGCTCACAACCAAATTCTTCCTCTCTCAACTAAGCACCAAATGAAAGTCCCATGAATGCCGCTGAGTGCCACCTGACACTGGAGGTGACTTGAGAGTGAATGCTGTTCCCGTCAGTTACCATCTGAATCCCAAGTCAGAAAAATACCTTTTTATGCTTATTAAAAGGCACCAGCCTTTGGAGGCATAAATGTGCACGTTAGTATATATAAAAAGACTTGCATAAGTAACAAGGGAGAACGTGGAGGGTGGAAGGCTGGGATGAAGCCATCTGGAGCATTTATATTGAAATAACTGTTCCCTGGGTATTTACTGAGAGCAACGCCTGATGACAGCATAGGCTCTTCGCTCTCTCTGAAGTC
>NW_006208670.1:2297778-2334198 GCF_000334495.1 Tupaia belangeri chinensis | reverse complement strand
CTTAATTCCACACAGAAAAAGATGAGTCGCTACCTTCGATTTTTGTTTCAAATGGCCGGAATTTAAGTTATAGACCTAGACCTTCAGGACTGCAATGAAAATATGACCTTTGGTGTTTCCATTTTCGAAAAGTAGATGATGTGAAACAATGGGAACACTGATGCGTTGATAGCTACTATCATTTAAAAACTTGAAGTGTTGGTCAAATTCTCTCGCAAAAGATTGTGACTTTAAAAAACCATATATGATGCAGTCTTTCAAATAGTTATGAAGGCTCAATCAGTGAAGCTGGAATATTTCCAAGATTTAAAAATAGTGATAAGCCAGAACTAACTCACATATTAAATCGATGCACCAACTTAAATATCGCATCGAATGTGACTTTTGCTCAGGCTTTTTAAAGTTACAACGCTGAGAGAAATACTCAAAAAGTTAAAGCATGGCCATGTAATATAGTAATTAATTTCACTCTTCATTGGGAATTTCGTCCAATATAAACTGACAGGGTGATTGCAGTTCTTAAATACATTGTTTTATAAGCAGCAATAATGGTCAGTTTCTCTGGCCTGATAGAAAGATACTAACTTCAGTCATTGTTTAATTACACTGTAATGAAGATACACTTTTTCAAAACACCCGATTGGTTTGAATTGAAGACAGACAGCTGTATACCTTCTACACGCTTACCATTTATCAACCACTTATCAGAGGCTCTAGACAATTCTACTTTATAAATGAAAAGTCATAATGAGGTAGAGAAGATAAAGAATTTAGAGCCACAAAATCTTCTAATTCCATTATTTTTTTTCCTCACTGTATCAAATCCAGAAGACCAGGATGATGTCAGTATGGTGTGGTTGTGAAAGAGGTCACTTCAACAACCAAAGAGTCAAGGAAGAAGTCGCAACGTAAGCACCCTGGCAAGTTCTTCCTTTTGAAATAAGAAATACATAAAGAATGGTGAATAGATTTCTGTTCAGACACTGACCGATTTCTGGATGGAGGTTTCCTGGGACATGTGATTTTGAGAAGGAGTCTAGGTTTATGAACAAGGTCAGTTAGTGATGGTAGCCACGACCTGCAGAGCAGGCAAGGTAGCGTTAGGGCTAAATTTGTCGGAGCCTAGATTATATTTTCATGTGATGGTGCAGAAGCCTTTTACCACAATCTTGGTGCCTGTCTTCCTGGGCACACAGCTCTGTGGTATTTCCCAGATTTCCTCGGAGGTTGGTATAGCCGTGTGGCCAAGTTCTAACCAATGAATGTACAAGTGTGTATGAGTGATGTGCATCATGGCTGGGTCCATGCTTTTAAGAAGTGGCTTCCCCCCTCTTCCAACATTCTCAGTTTTCCTTTTATAGGCTGAATGGAGATAATTACAAGATTCTGTTTACACTGAAAGATTTCGTAGCCCAGTGGACATAGAAAACCTAGAACAAGCAGTTACAACCCACTGCGATGCAACGACAGGCATGGATGCTGGATGTCATAGAAGCAGAAGGTGAGGGGTGTGTCAGCCCCAGGAAGAGCTTGCAGAAACGAGGATGCTCCAGTTGGCGCCAAAGTCGATTTGTGAGTAGGGAGCAGATTTTACCAGGAAGAGGAGGAGAATGGCACATCTGAGGCAGAAGAGGAAGGGGTGCTCAGTAATTCCTTGGTGCAACCACAATGTAGTGAGTGTGTGGAATTACAATCACGGGATGACCAGGACATAGACCACAGGGCATCAGGAACAGACACCGACAGCGTTTTCAGGAGTGACAGGATCTGAGCCACCTTAGACTCTGTCTGTCCTGTGATCCTACAGCGGCTATGGGGCTACGGAGGAGTTCTAAAGAAAGGAACCACCTTGTATTTAGAAAGGTTCACCCAATAACTTGAGAACAGACTGCAGGTTCCAAAGTCTGAAGGTAGAGAGCCAAGTAAGGAGATGATTTCAAAAGTCTTTGTGAAGGTGACAAGGACTCTGGCATGTGAATGCAGAGCAGTTGAGGTTCAGAAAATGTCTCATAGACATGGTGATAATGCACACCTCCTCACATGGTGGCGAGGTGAAGGTAGATGATCGGGAGAGATTAGTGGAAGACAATTCCTGTCTTGTTTGGTTTTTGCCTTGGAGGCAAAATCGATGTGACGCTAGTTGCCAAGGGAGAGAACAACAAAGCAGGGGGAAAGCCCAGGAATGTGAGTTGGGATATTGAAAACTGAAAAGGTTATCGTGAATCTATTAGGCAATTCCAAGACTATGCATCTGGGTTGCAGAAAAAGTCAGGGAGGTGATATAGATTTAGGAACTATCAGCAGAATTAGAAGTTGAAATATTGAGCAAGCGTAGGGGAGTGTTCTGATAAAAAGAAAAAAGGAAAAATGAGGCCTGGTAGATGAGCTTTGAGGAACTCAGTAACTTCAGGACCAGGGGAGGAAACTAAGGATGGAGGGAATAAAGAAGATTACAAAAGTCGGAGAAAACCTAGGGACAAGTGGAGTGATGGAAGCCGATGCGAAGAGAATTTAGAGAAGAAAGAGTGGGTATTATTGTGTTGACTGTCAGGTGAGAAGGTATGACTCACTCGACCTCTAGGCTGTACTTTTAAACAAAATAAAATAAAATACACTAAAATAAAGAGCAACTATTCCTTTCTCCCTTGCCCACTAAAATAAATGTGGGGCTATAGGTCATGCTGTCAAAGGCAATACCTAGGAATGAAGGCAGAACAAGGTTGAAAAACAAATGAATACCTTCATGCGACAGAGCTACCATGATAAAAGACTATTTGGTGCTAAAGAAACTTCCTATACATGTTAAGACACTGCTATTGTGAATATTTCTGTTATAAAATCTGAACCAATTGTTCCTGAAACAATATGCTGAACCTTACTGGTTTTTCTCAAACATCACAACAAAAATGCAAGTGACTTAAGTTCTTTCCTTCTGAAATGGTGGACAAAGACTCACATTAGCTATCTCTGCACCCAAACCCAAGAAGGACATCTTTTTTATTCTGTTAGCAAGGTGGAGTTCATGGAGACACACATGCATGTAATGCTACGATTTAGTGGAAAGTGGGAAGCTGGGAGAAAATCTATTTTGGATATGTGTTTTAAGTGAGACCTTTGTACTAAAACAGCTTACCAGATAAATAAAGGGGGAAAAAAATAACCATCTCTTTTATTCTGATTTATTTCTGGAAGATAAGTGTGTGCAGGTGGGGCGGGGGATGAGCAGCGAGAATACCGCACAAACATTTTAACGTATTCTTACACGTGTGAGAACTAGGAATATGCACTTAGGAGCTGGTGGTTCCACCAGGTGGTAAAACGCTGGATAAAGAATTCAAGAAAGAATGTTTAAGTTTTGTATTTAGCAAACCATGGAGAGTACTATAAATAGTATTCATTCTAATTCACAAAAGCCTATAATTCTTATGAAACACTCACTTTAGATAAAGATGAATTATAATGCTGAACGCTTTCCTTCGAGAGACGTCTTGGATAGATGAATCAATCACGGACTGCTTCGAAGGGTGACAACAAAGCCACTTCATTTTTACCCAGGAAGGTCACTTGGGGTACTCAATACAGACGCTCAGTGTCTTAAAACCACTTGTCTGGGAGGCAGATAGGAGGAGTACAAATCCTACTTCAGATACTTGACGGTACATGATCTGGGGAAAGCTGCGCGTGTTCCCTAAGCCTCAGTTTCCTCATCGACAGTGGGAGTTGACGGCGTGTGCTCCATGGCGTTCGTAGGTCAGCCAGAACGAACAACGCTGTGAAGTGCTGAGCGAGTTAACACTGGCGTGTGCCGCCTCCAACTGCTACTATCACTGAATGGGAGTTGAGGACCCCTGCCCACATTTCTTTTTCTTGGATGTTTCTTGATTTGGTTATTTCATATAAGTTTTTAGATAGGAACAATACATTTTAAATGACAGATTCCAATTCAAAAAAATGTAAAGGAAAATTTTCACTTGAATTGGAAGCAGGATGGATCTTTTCTTAAAATAGGAAAACCTAAGGAGAGAGAGGAAAAAAAATCCAACTCACATAGAAAAAGAGCAGAACACAAAGGAATTGAAAAGATGTCAAGAGCTTACCCTTTGGCTGAATGCTTAAGGGAGCAAGGTCCCACATGGCCAGCCAGCAGTTTGAATCCTGGACCCACCAGCATGATGAACATGCTAGATCCATGTGCATGCATGCCCCAAATCTCGACAGAATGGAGAAATGGAGAAGGGATTGTGGAATGACCCTACTGGATTGGGGGAATGTCTTCTTGTTTCTCTTTCTCAGAGGAGCACACATGCCCTCTGGCAAATTGAAACAAACAAAAAGAAACCCAAATAGCAACACATTAAAATGCCTAGTGTTTTGTCAGTAATCAATAGATATATGCTATAACAGTGTGAAGTATTATTCTTGAAACATATTATGTTAAGATAACAGAACAAATGCTTTTGGAAATACAGGGATAATATACAAAGCACTATTTTAACAAATGGCTTAACTCACTCAGTGGGTTAAGATAATACAGTTCAGATAGAAAGAAAATAATGGCACAGGGATCTAAATAATATAACTTTTTTTTTAAAAGGTTTTTGCCATAGGCACATGTGCCAGAGAGAGACAGTGAGAGAAGTAGTAAGAAGGAAAGTGAGAAATTATCCCTTGGGGGGATGGCCACACTGCAATCCCTTCTCCATTCTCCTGGGACTTTGGGCATGCACACACATGTGCTTGGTGTGATTTTAAGCCACCAGATCTGGAACTTGAACTGCAGTTGGACATGTGGGAGTCCAGCTCCTTAACCGCTAGCTATACCACCTCCTGACCCCAGTAATAAAACTTAATAAAACTTCTATCATTGAATATATATATATATATATACATATATATATGTATATATATATATATTCACATATAATTGATAGATATCAAATATATATATATACATATCAAATATATATATATATATTTATATTTTAGGGAATTATAGATCATGTATAAATTTTATGTATCAAAAAAAATCTTCACTACTTCTAAAAAGCTAAATTTATGTAGGCTGTGAATTTTAATGCAGAGAAAATGAAAATTAGTACTTCAAGTTAAAATTTAAAGAGCCAATCACTCAAAAAAATTTTAACTCAAATTTTGTGCCAAAAGGGACATTAAAAGCACAATTACAAAAGTATTTAGAAGATAGTGATGACAACACGATATATTTATAACTGCACATCGTGGTCAAAGATGTGCTCAGGGCAAATGTGTATATTTTCAATATGAAATAACCAAGATTTGACAGACAAGGCAGCTGTTTAACCTGGGCATGAGGGCATTTGGTGAAACCCTAAATATGAGGGGACTTCCAAAAGTTCATGGAAAGGGAGAGCTAAAGTACTGAAATTACTTTCAGTGTTAAAAAACTGTTTTCAAAGTCTGCGCATAGTTTCTTAATACAGACATTTTTTCATGAACTTTTCAAAGATCCTGCGTAGTGTTCATCAAATAATGTTCACTTTAAGCAGGGAGTGTGTGGCCTGTATCTGTCGCCTTAGTAAAGATATGTCGAGGTAATGACTGATTCAAATAGCATAGCGTTTGTGATAACAAAGGTTTGTTTTGAACAGATTTTACATGTTCCTGATGAGTTGGTTACAGCCCTGCGTCTTCACGTCCATTTCCAGGACTATAGAACAGTCTTTAGGGAGATAGCTCATGGCATAGGGAACAGAGAGCATGTCGGAAATACATTCTGGGACTAGCAGATGGTGCAATGATTGCGTTGCTGTATTCGCATGTAGTGAACTGTGGTTTGAGTCCTGGATCCAGTGGCTTAAAACTCATAGCAGGAACATATGCCTGTGTACCCAAGATCTGAGAGGAAAATGGAGGAGAAGGGATTGCAGTGTGGCCCTCTCCCTTGGGTGGGGCGGGGGAGGGGATGATTTCTTGCTTTCTATCTCTCTGTCTTTCTCTGTCTCTGCAGTGAGGGCAAGCACTCTATTGCAAAAATCTCTCTTAAAAAATTTAAAAAAAGAAAAAGAAAAAGAAATACAGTATTTTTGGAGAATTCTGCCCAGCAGTGGCTCATGTACTTATGGTCTAAAGTGACCTCAGTCAGTGGACTATGAATATATCAACCACAGGGAAAGTAAGCAAATGTTTGAACAATAACACAATTTTACCACAGTCTGCCATCTCGGCCACAAGTATTTTTTGCTTCCCTTTATGTACAAACTACACTCAGTCCGTTCCTAACCATAACGACATGAAAGTCTCCCCTAGTCACAGCATCAAGATCATAGAATTGAATCCTTGTGACTGTTTATACCAGATGTACATGTGGATCCTTCTGATCTGGAGTTGTATGAACTAAAAAGGAACCAGAGGTGGAATAACCTCAGTAAACATGCCCTTCTGGAAAGAGCAAGAATGGGACATCTACAGCGACGAGGAAAACTCCTCAGGAAGACAGAGCCAGGACCCTGAGCCATAGCCCGTATTCCTTGAGTGTGTCCTGGTCCTGGCCCTGCAGTTGCTGCCTAGCTCACTCTTCTCCGTGGCTCTTTGTTCCACCTAAGGGGAAATCCGCCTTTCCATTCTCCACTTCCAACACATCTAAGTACCTCGGAGGACATTGCTCACTGAGACCTGAGCAGTTCTCTTGATATGCTTTTTGGTCACAGAAACATGAGGATATGAATATAATCTTCCGGAGGTAGGGGTGAAAATACCTGAACAATAATACAACTTTCCATACATATGTTGTTTTTGGAAACCAGCCCCATTGACTTTGGGCTATATTAGATTTTTTTTTTTTTTTTTTTAGAATGTGTGTATCAGGTTCTAGGTTTGTTTTTGTTTATTTTCTAATGCACTCACAACTTGCCTTCAAAAGAAGCTCTTTTGGTTAATCTGCTTACTGTTGGCTTTGCCTGCATAGATAGGTTGAGAAGAAGCTAGTAGATCCCAACCAGACTAGTAGGTTCTAAGAGCTTACTCCCCATTTCTGCACCTGTCCACCAGGTAAGAGAAAAGTGAAATTTATTGGGATATAATGATTCTTCTTGCCTTGCTCCACAGGTCTTGGAATATTCTACCCATCATGGGAAAGAGCCTGCCATTGAAGTATTGCAATATTTTCCTTGAATTAACCTTGGTCTTAAATCCTGTCCTTCAAAATTAGAAAATATGAATTATAGTTTTAGAATTTTTAAGCAAGTATTTTTTTTTTCGCCTTATGGTGGTTTTTTAAATGCCATCACAAGTTGTTTTGTGGTTTCATGTTTCAATTTGGTTCAAAGTTTTTATGCTCAAAATACAAATATACTTACTCTCTTTTTGGACTATAGCAGTAAAACACACCTATTGTAAATGTTATTTTGAAAAATTAAACAACATGAGATTAATGAACTCTGTCCTGCTGGGATTTCCATTTGGACACTTATTTTGTAAGGTTCTTTCCTTCTCTGAAGGGTGGGCCACACAGAGATGCAGGGAGCTGGAAGAGGACGGGAGGCACTGATGTCATGTTGGTCCCTGGCTGGGTTTAGTGGGAGCTCACTGAGATCCTAGTAGGCTTGCACAGCCCATAGCGGCGCTGGCCAGCACGTCCTCCTTCTCAGAGGTTGTGTTGCGCATGGAGCATGCTCACAGAGCACTTTCCTTCCTCTCGGAGCTCACAGAGGACTGAGGTGAGTTGAGCTGAGCCAAGGCCATCAGGGCTCACCAGGCTGAACCGAGGCTGAGCTCAGTAGGGCTAGCTAGCACAGCTGACCAGGTGTCCCCTTTCTCTCAAAGGGGCTGCAAACAATAGTGGTTCATTGCCAAAACCAAACTGTCACACACGCACATGCATGTTACATTCAATGGCGTAAAACTGCAAAGTCAGAATTGCCTAACGAGTATGCCAGCGCGGTACAACTAAACATACGTTGCTTACCCTGTGACCTTCAATCATGTTAAGATAGGAGGTGAGGGAGCCAGACCCAACATCCTGACTCCATCTGCACCCTGTGTCTGAAGCAGAGGCACTGGATCCCACAGTCCTGAGGCTTCCTATGCATGCAGAAGATCATCTCCAACAAGCCTGTACTAATCTGACCAAGTCTGGTGTATCACCAGCTAATCAACAGCACTCATAGACATTGTTTTCCTAATATAGGATGCTAACGTGTGCAATGTTCTGGCTTTAGAAGACTTACCTCATTTTCTCTACCATAAACATTAATTCTTAGACTCTGAAACCTTTCCTTTTTATTTTATTATTTATTTATTTATTTATTTATTTATTTATTTATTTGAGAGAGATTTTTGCTATAGAGCATGTGTACTCACCAGACACACAGAGACCGAGAGACAGAAAGTGAAAAATCACTGCCCTGGGAGAATGGCCATGCTATAGTCTCTTCTCCTCCAGTCTCCTCTTGGGATTTTGGACACATACATGCATGTGTCTGGCACGACTTTTAAGCCACTGGGACTAGGACAAGAACCACAGTCAACTATGTGGGAGTTTAGCAACTTCACCATTATACCATTCAGTGGTCCTGAACCTTTCCTTTTCTTTAACAAAAGAGTTTTTTGTTAACTATGTGCCAGTTTAATTGCTGCATCTTGTCATTACTAATACACGATTTTTTCTACTTTTAAAAAAGTATCATCATTTTATATGCTCAACTTTTAAATTTGAATTTGTAGTAGTAGTATACTTTGATCAAACATGTTTCAGACTTGTTTTCTTTCCTTATTTTGTTAAATTATTTATGTACTTTTTATATGAATGGTTAATTTTTCAAAAAAATTCTGAACTGTTAATTCTCTTATGATCTATAATTTTGATATCTCAAATTTTACTATATTTTTTCCTTAATTTTTTCTTTCTCTTTGATCAACTTTTGGAAAAATATTTTAAGGACTTGCACTTAATACACCTGAAATTTCATTCTACTTTTAAGAATTTCCACTTGCTATATATTTGTGACTATTTAGTACAAAGAGGTTTATAACTTTTACGTTTTCTTTGTGAAATCCAACTTTGTTAATATAAAATAAGACTATAAGACAAGAACCTTCTTTATCTATTGCACTAAATTCTACTTTGTCTAATTTCAATCCTGTGAAATTATTTTCTTTGTCTAACATTTACTTAATAAATTTTCACCTGTACTTTCATATTTACTGGTACAACTTCAGGTCAGTTTTTGATGTATTATGTTGCTGTCATTATATATGTAGTCAGATTTTGTTTATGAACCAGCACAAGTCTGGGCTTTTACTGTGAGGTTTTAATTTTCTTACATATATTTTTTACAACTTAAATATTGGCTTTTAAATCTATCACTGTATTTTGTGCAATCTGCTTTATGCTTAATTTTTTAATTGTTTTATCTGAATTTTGCGATCTAAATTATAATTTCATACTTCACTATCTTCAAGGTATCTAAAGATAGTTTCTGATCTTAATGGTTTTACACATATTTAGTACCTTCAGAATGAATCTTTAATGGGCCAGTGGGTGGTGTGGTAGTTAAGGTACTGAATTCTCACATGACTAACCACGGTTCTAGCTGCAGACCTGGTGGCTTGAAAATCACACCAGATGCGTGTGCATGAGTGCCCAAAACCTCGAGAGGAGAATGAAAGAGGCGTTGTAGCATGGCCATCCTCCCTTGGGGATGATTTCTCACTTTCCTTCTCTATTTCTTCCCCTGCTAATGCACACACTCATAACCAAAACCTAAAAAAATTAACAAATAAAAATAATTTTAAATCTATATTTGTCTAATTTTCAACATCTCAGTTAAAAAAAAAGTTTGAAATTTTTTCCCCATTAAAGTCAAAGTTCAGTGATTTTCTCTCCATACCTCATTTCCTAACCTTTCTTAATGTAATCTGGGGTTTTAGATGCCTATTATTATCGTTTCCTTTTCTAAATCATATACTTTTGATTTTTAAAAATAATTCTTGATCACTGTAATTATTTAATGCCCAGTTTTCAAAATATTGTAATGCTTTATATTTTCTGATATAGTAAATTGATATTCCTCACTGACTCTTCTATCCATTCCTTGAGTGTTGTTTGTTCACTAAGTTTCTTTGAAAAAAGTTACATTTTTCCATCAAGCAAAGCATACTTGTGTATAGTTCAAGAAGTGATGTGTGTCTGAGAATGTCACTGAGTCAAGGTATTTGTTGAAAATTCAGTGGTATTGGGGCCAGCAGTTGGTGTAACAGCTGTTGCTAGACTCCCACGTAGTCAACCACTGTTCGAGTCCCGGACCCGGTGGCTTTAACTCATGCCGGGTGCGTGTGTGTGCATGCCCAAGATCCCAAGAGGAGAATGGAGGAGAAGGGATTGCAGTGTGGCCATCCCCTCTGGGGAGTGATTTCTTGCTTTCTGTCTCTGTCTCTCTCTTTCTGGCAAGCGCGAGCGCCCAATAAGAAAAAAACTCTCAAAAAAAAGAAGAAAAAAAAAAGAAAATTCAGCGGTATTCACTGGAATTCACTTAGTGACAAATATCAGTAAAGAAGAAGAAGAAAAGTCTAAGGCAATTTCTATTTTGATTCTGTTAAGTAATTTGTTTTTCTGTGAAAGAATTTTTTTTCTATAGGTTGTGTGCCCTCACTGGAAGGACAGAGAGAGAGAGAGACAGAGAGACAGAGAAATCATCCCCTAGGGGGATGGGCATGGCCATGCCACAATCTCTTCTCCTTTGTTCTCTTTTTAGGATTTTGGGCACGCATGCACATGTGCCCAGTGTGAGCTTTAAATCTCTGGGTTCAGGACTAGAACTGCAGTCTGCTAGGTGGGAGTCCAGCAACGTAACTATTATGCAATCTGCTGGTCACATGTTAAGTAATTTTTAAGAGAGTGCTCATTATCAGCACATAAATATTTTTCATGCATTTTATATACATAATAATTTTTGCATTAAGATATTAAATTCAAAAATGGTACTATGGTATGTTAGCTATCTGTGACTGTATCAAAAAGTTACCTCAAAATTTAAGGGCTTAAAACAACAAAGACTTGTTATCTCATTATTAGAATCCAGTAGAAGATGAGCTAGACGGTTTTTGGCTCATGGTCTCAGTGAGGTTGCAATCAAGGTATTGGCGGGGTTAGGGTCGTCTGAGGAATTGTGTAAGCCAAAGGACTGCTTCTCAGGAAGCCTCCTCATGTGGCTGTTGGCTGTTGATGGTGGCTAGAGGCCTCAGTTCCTTGCTGGCCATCATCAGGACTCTAGTTCTTCACCCATGAATACCCCGTATGGCTATGTAATAGGACAGCTGGCTTCCCCCAAAGTAAGTGATAAGAGAGAGACAGAGACAGAGAGAAAGAAATTGAGGTGCCATTTTTGTTCTAGTTTCTAAGTCACACATTGTCATTTCCACCTCTTTTCTAACTTGGAAACAAGTCATGGAATCTGGTCCACACACTCAAGAGAAGAGAAATTAAGCCCCACCCCCTTTTTGGGGGGGTGGGGAGGAGTTTTTTTTTTTGCTATAGTGTGTGTGTGCTCACCAGAAAGACAGAGAGAGGCAGAGAGACAGAAAGCGAGAAATCACCTCCGGGGGGATGACCATGCTGCAATCCCTTCTCCTCCATTCTCCTCTTGGCATCTTGGGCACGCACACACACATGCCCAGCGTGAGTTTAAGCCACTGGGTCTGGGACTCAAACCGTGGTTGACTACATGGGAGTCCAGCAACATAGCCATTACGCTAACTGCTGATCCCAAGCCCCACCTCTTAAATGGAGCAAATTTGTTCCATAAAAACAAAGCAAAACAAAACAAAAGAAAAATACAAGGAATAAGTCTAGCTGTGGGTATGATTCACCATTTTTTTCCTGAAAATTATTAGCTCATTAAATCTTACCTATTTTTAGTTTGGGAGTTTTTTTTTTTTCAATAATAATATCCTTGGTATTTTTTTCTGCTGTGTTTGGTTTAATTTTTCTTATGAATTGCAAATAGTTGACATGTATTTCAGCTTTTAAAACCACATTTTAGCCAGTGGCAGACTACATGTATGATGGTGGAGCAATAGTCTATGGCATATCGCCTAGATGTTTAGTAAGTAGCCTATTCATCTTGGTTTGTGTAAGTATACTCTATGATGCTCACACAAAGACAAATTTGACTACCAATGCA
Source organism: Tupaia belangeri chinensis (assembly GCF_000334495.1). Classification (NCBI taxonomy): domain Eukaryota; kingdom Metazoa; phylum Chordata; class Mammalia; order Scandentia; family Tupaiidae; genus Tupaia; species Tupaia belangeri. The sequence goes on along the minus strand of NW_006208670.1, from coordinate 2,322,040 downwards.
TTCCTCAGAATGTATTCCCATAATTAAACAACATATGACTGTATATCCCTTTTGTAACTTGTATGTTCATGATTTTTTCCTCTACAATCTGGGTTCACACTCGATATCCATTCTTCTCTTTTTTGATTTGATTGAGTCTCATTTTTAATCTATGATTACATTGTAATTTATCCGTAATACTTCCACCTCTCATCCACATCTGTTTTTATCTCATCCCATTGCTTTTTCATGTCAATGTGTTGGCTTTCTTCCTAGATTGTTCTCACTATGCACTTTTCTGCTTCCCTTTATCAAAGTGATATTTTTCTTGTACCAAAGATGCCAAACCATTTTATATATTTTTCTGAACCAAAAGTCTATAATTTTCACAGTTACACTTCTCATCTAAACCTTACAAATAGTCATTATTTTCTATAGGGTCACCAGTGTTTTCATTTTTGTTATAACCTTGGCATTGGCAATGATCAAGATGTGAGTTTCCAAGGCTCTGTACACTTGTATGATGGCAACATCAATTATTCATCATGGCTGCTAAAGGGCAGGTTGATGAATTTACTCCAAGTTCAACACTTACTTCTAGAAGGCATTCACCTATTGCAGTTCTGCTTTTTGAGATGGTGCCTTCTGCAAAGACTAGCTTCATGATGCTGTAAACAGGTAACATACTTAGATCACAATATTTTCTAACATGTGCTTCCCAGCATTTTCCTGTCTCTGGCCCTGACTTACAGATTTTGATCCTGGGTCTACATCTACTAGGGATGAGAGGTACACATCCGGTATCTAAAAGGATGAGAGGTCCACAACCAGCATCTACTAAGGATGAGAGGTCCATACCCAGCGTCTACTAAGGATGGGAGGTCCACAACCAGTGTCTACTAAGGATGAGAGGTACAAACCCAGTGTCTACTAAGAATATGAGGTACAAACCCAGCATCTACTAAGGATGGGAGATCCACACCCAGCGTCTACTAAGGATGAGAGGTCCACACCCAGCATCTACTAAGGATGAGAGGTCCACACCCAGCGTCTACTAAGGATGAGAGGTCCATACCCAGCGTCTACTAAGGATGGGAGGTCCACAACCAGTGTCTACTAAGGATGAGAGGTACAAACCCAGTGTCTACTAAGAATATGAGGTACAAACCCAGCATCTACTAAGGATGGGAGATCCACACCCAGCGTCTACTAAGGATGAGAGGTCCACACCCAGCATCTACTAAGGATGAGAGGTCCACACCCAGCGTCTACTAAGGATGAGAGGTACAAACCCAGCGTCTACTAAGGATGAGAGTTCCACACCCAGCGTCTACTAAGGATGAGAGGTCCACACCCAGCATCTACTAAGGATGAGAGGTCCACACCCAGCGTCTACTAAGGATGAGAGGTCCACACCCAGCGTCTACTAAGGATGAGAGGTCCACACCCAGCATCCATTTTTTTCCCAATTGTAATATGGGTATACCTGTTTTGTAGGGATGTACCATAAAGGGGAATTGAAAGGAAATAGTTGAATCCTTTAGAAAGAACAGCTATGATACAAACCTAAAAAAGTAAAGAAGCAACAGCTGTAGTGCAAAAAGAGTTTCTAATTTTCTCTTTAGTGACAATCTTGGATTCTGAAAAGGGGTCAGCGAGGGAGCATGTAGACAATCTTTTTTTCAGGTGGTTTCTATTTCATAGGAGAGTGAGGTTGGGTATTTCATGAGGCAAAATTTAGTTTTGTTTTTTTTTGCCAGAGAGTTTTCTTTTTTTTTCTTTCTGCCTTGTGGTTAGTTAGTTTTTCCAGATGCTGGCATTAAATTTTTCAAAAATAAAACATTTTAGAATTTCTGTAACTTTTCATTGTTTTCTGGTCTTCATAGTTGTTTTAGTTGAAAAATTGAGGAAGTCGAATCGTGACAATGAGGAGAGATGGCATTTTAACATGAAAATCTCTCACCACTTTAGATTAGTAAAAACGGGAATGCTTTAAATATTCAACAATAGAGGAAAAGGATAATAAGTTACGGCATACCTTTGTGAAATGGCACTTTGCAATCCTTAGACATCACATTGTTGAAGCGTATTTAATGACATAGGGGAATGGAATTCATTGGGTTAAATAAAAAATTACCGAACAACACACATAATATGGTTGCAGTTTCATCAAGCAACAACAGAAAAAATTAAATAAGGGCCCAGCAGGTGGTGTGGTGGTTAAAGCACTGGATTTCCGTGTAGCAGACTGTGTCTGTAACTTTTCATTGTTTTCTGGTCTTCATAGTTGTTTTAGTTGAAAAATTGAGGAAGTCGAATCGTGACAATGAGGAGAGATGGCATTTTAACATGAAAATCTCTCACCACTTTAGATTAGTAAAAACGGGAATGCTTTAAATATTCAACAATAGAGGAAAAGGATAATAAGTTACGGCATACCTTTGTGAAATGGCACTTTGCAATCCTTAGACATCACATTGTTGAAGCGTATTTAATGACATAGGGGAATGGAATTCATTGGGTTAAATAAAAAATTACCGAACAACACACATAATGTGGTTGCAGTTTCATCAAGCAACAACAACAGAAAAAATTAAATAAGGGACCAGCAGGTGGTGTGGTGGTTAAAGCACTGGATTTCCATGTAGCAGACTGTGATTCGAGTCCTGGACCCTGTGGCTTGAAAATTTCACTGGGTATGTGTGGCTGCATGCCCTAAATCCCAAGAGAAGAATCGAGGAGAAGGGATTGCAGCTTGGACATTTGTCTCTCTCTGTTTCTGTCTCTCTCTAGTGAGACCACACACACTATGGCAAAAACCTGAAAGAAAAAAAAAAAAAAAGAAAAAATAATTTCAGGAAAGATATATAGTATAACAACCATAGAGATCATCCAGGATTTCATGGTAACTTCTATGTTTTATTTTGAACATTTTTTTCTGAACTAAAAAAAAGTTTTAAATTTATTTTCTTTATTTTTAAGTTATTTATTAAAATATATATTGCTTATTAAGTTAAGGAAAATTATTCTGTTTTTAATTATTAGTTTAGAACCATGCACTTGTTTGCCAAGATTCTATTTTTTTTCTTACGTATGGAAGTGTATATTGATTTGGGTGTAAAGGGAAACGTATTTTCAGGTATAGAGAGAAAATTCTATGACCAACTAGGAGCAAAGATCCATGAGAACCACAGTGCTCTGTACTCATCAATGCCATACTCGCTAGAGAGGGCTTTACTGTCCTTCGGAGCAATTGACATGTAAGTACCGTAAGGTGTGCATGTGCGCCCACACGTGTGCTTCTTCTAAAAGAGATCTGAGGGTACCCCATGGCCTTAAGAGGATTCTGAAATCTGTGAGAGGACATCTGGTCACAGTGAGGAAAACCGACATAACCAAGGAATTCTCACCGTGTGGTCCCTAGACTAGCAGCAGTACCATCCCCCGAATGCAAATCCTCAAGCTTCAGCTCAGACCTCTGAATCAGAAATCTTGTTTGTTTTTTGAGAGGTTTTTGCTATAGGGTGTGTGTGTTCACCAGAAAGTCAGAGAGAGACACAAAGCGAGAAATCACCCCCCAGGGGGATGGCCACACCACAATCCCTTCTCCTCCATTCTCCTCTTGGGATCTTGGGCATACACGCACCTGGCATGAGTTTAAGCCACCGGGCCCAGGACTTGAACTGCAGTTGACTACATGGGAGTCCAGCGATATAGCCATTACGCCAACTGCAGGTCCTAGAAATCTTGTTTTTTAATAAGCCCTCCAGGTGGACACGTAAACATGAGAGCCATGATAATGTCTCTATCTAAAGAACAGAAACCTTTCACAGGTATGGTCAGGAGGAAACCAAACACTGATAGGTAGGCTTTGATGCACCCCTAGATAACTACTCGAAAGATAAGGATGGCTTTTAAGGGCCAGACTGAACAAGAATGTGAGAACGTGCTCTGACTTCCTCCGTGGTTCCCACATGCCTCATGTATTCATTGCAGAACAAAAAGAATGAAAACGACAACATGGAATCTCAAATTCTTGGGAGCCCATGAGTTTAAACTTGTATACTCTCATAATCTAAGAATTAGCAGAGGCTCAGAAATGTGTCCCTGTGCTTTGAGGGAAATAATGCACCTTTGCTCCACCCCCTGAGGAGGAAGATATTGAAGCTGATGAGCCAATCTAAGGTCACAGGTGGGACCCTGGCACTTCGTGGTGGAGATGTGAAAGCAAAGGGCGACGGTATCAGACCCTAAGCCAGAGCGCTTCTTCCTAGTCTCCTCTTTTTCTTCTACTGACATGGTAGCAGGGCCCCGGGTCACCTCACATAAAGGAAGAGGCGTCGTCGTGAGGAAGCACAGGTAGAAAAGATGAGACACGTCTGCTGTAGACCTTAGGGAGGAAATCTCTCCCGCCTCTTAACTGTGCTCCCCATTACCGAGTGAACTCGTTGGCTAGTATGATGTAGGTGACTGGGAGGTGGATATGTATCCAGGTGGAAGGGGCGAATAAAGGCACTTTCTTGGCTTAGAGTAACCCAGGTACTGGCAGTTCCTTTCTTCTTCGTATGGTTGCCAGATTTTGCAAAGACAAACAAAACAAAAACTCAATGCCCAGTTGGATCTGAATTTCAAATAAACACTAAATTACCTTTTAGTATAAATATGTCCCGTGGCAATATTTGGAACTTACTATATGGTCTAAGTATAGAGTACAAGTTGTTTTTGTATAAAATATATAACATTTTTGGACCAGCAGATGGCATAATGGTTACATTGTTAGACTCCCACGTAGTTGACCACGGTTCGAGTCCTGGACCCGGTGGCTTAAACTCACACTGGGCGTGTATGCGAGCAAGCCTAAAATCCCAAGAGGGGAATGGAGGAGAAGGGATTGCAGGGTGGCCACCCCCTTGGGGGTTGAGTTCTCGCTTTCTGTCTCTCTCTGTCTCTTGGGCAAGTGCATATGTGTATATGTGTGTGTGTCTGTGTGTGTGTATAATTTCATTATAAGTCTACATGTCTATCACACTAGATTGGATGTTGTGGGGGACATCCCAGTATTTTAACATCCCAAATGTTGCACTCTCTATGTCTAGAATACAATATTTGTGACATACTTACAGCACCCATTACGTGTTTATTTGACATTCAAATTAATGAGGTATTCTGTGTTTTATTATAGGCTTCTAGTAGAGTATGTTAGGATTTAGGACAAAAGCCTTGCAAAGAAAATTTTCATTCTCTTTTAGACACCTGGCCTAGGAGAAAGGCTGAAAATCTGGTGTTCAGCATTACACAAAGTTGGGGTATTTCCGTCATTCTAACACTATGGATTCTTCTGTCTTGTTTTTGTTTGGTTTACTATCTGGTCTCTTGCCATGTCACGGTTCTCCTGCCTAAGCCTCCCAGCTAGAACTAAAGAAATTGAACCTGGACCTCTCACATGGTCCCAGTTTCTAGAACACCATGGCTAGGGCCTAACAACATCTTCTTCTGCTTTATTTTTTCCCCTTAATTTTCCAGAGACAGGAGGAGGAAAGTGAGACATCCTTTCTACAGAGGATGACGTGCCACGATCCCTTCCTCTCTATTTCTCCTTTTGGAATTTTGGGTGTCTGGCACGTCTTCAAGCTGCTGGGTCTGGGACGCAAACTGTGAAGTCAGTCTTGGTATCCAGCCGCCTCAGCCACCTGCCATTCACTGGCCCCGAATGCTATTTCAGGTGGCTCACAAACAGCAGGGGCCCCTCTGACCAGCCCTTGTACATGTTTAAAGATTTTTTTCCTTGAGTAATTTCCAAATTTCTCAAGGATTTGAAAAAGAGGTGAGGTTGAGGGTGCAGCTGGTCCTTTGACCTAACCTGTGATAAATTTCTTTGGAGAAACACGTTTCCCTCATCACGAACTGCAGGGGATCTAGTCGTGGTTCTTCTGCATAGAGTTTCCAACTAGAAGCCAGGGCACTTCTGCTGATGGGCCCATCGCTAGGATAAGCAGTCAAACTCCGCCAGGAGCTCAGAGGATCACCTGTGATTTATACCACATTTTCATATTCCTGTCTCGGTGACAGTTCAGGGAACCCATTTTTCTACTTAAAAAAAAAAAAAAGGATTTACAATTTTAAAATGCCATTTTATTAAAAAAAAAAAAGTTAGAATCGCATCAGAGAAGGTTAAAGAAATTTATTTCGTGTTCTCCAAGTTGGCCCTGTGTCAGCCAGGAGGCATGGCTCTATGCAAAGGCGTTGTGTGCTGCTGCTTTTCAGCTGTGGAAGTTGTGGATGAGCTATCGCTGCTCTCCCAGGTGAGAACAGGTGTACACCGCTTTAAATTTCCCGTGGATCTGATTGCATCATTTGTTATATTATCCAACATAATGACATGAAATACGTAAATAATAAAATGCTAGTTGCCTGCTGAAAATTTAAAGTGGCAGATCCTCTTTCTTCTGTGGGAGAGGCTGCTATCTGTTGATGGAGCTTTCAAGGCTGAAAAATGATGACCTAGCCGCAGGGGAAACTTACTCCTCTGGCTGATGGAGTGAACACGCAGAGGAACAGCAAGGCATTGCCCTCTGTCCACGCGACACAATGGCTGTACCTTCCTGCAGTTCTCACATGCTTGACGAAACAGGTGAACTTTGAAACATGCATTTCCTCCATAAGGGAGAGGTCAGAGGCTCTGCTAGAAAGAGTAAAATCATTTTCTTGCTCGTTTGCGGGTTTAAAGATGCGTATGGTGACTGTCGCTTGTCTTTTATCCCGGTACCTGGGTAGGTAAGTCTTCATTATGGATAGACTGTATCGTGCTGGGTGCAAATGCAGAAGATGTTCATCACAGGATTTCCCACAGATTTAGAAATTCAAGGCGAGACTTCCGAGATCATTTCACATACTGCTTATCTTGCTAAGTTCTTTAGAAGCCCAGAAAACTCCCCCAAACTTGGGTAACATTATCAGCAGATTCCCATCTGCAGCATAAACAAAACGAACCATAATTTTTTATTTTTTTTTATTCAGTTGAATTCAACACAAATACTCTGAGCACCCTTTCCGGAAGCTTTTGGGGGAGCAGGGACGGGTGTGAGCAACAGAACTACAGTTCAGTGAGTAAAACATGGTTCCTTCTCCCAGGGGCCTTATGGTCTTGCAGATCATTCGAACGTGAATCCAGGATTTCAAATTTACAGCATCTTTTTTGAGCAAGAGATAAAGAAGCCTTCAGAAGATCACAAATCTTTATCTCTGTATTCCATTGAAATGTTCTTTTTTTCAGTTCATTTACTCTTATTCCTCCCATAAGCAAAAGAGACACAGAGAGAGGGAGAGAGACAGGGAGATAGAACCCCCAGCAGGGTCTGGATACTGTGTTCAACCCCCAGGTTCAACCAGCCTCCGTCCTGAGTACACTCATGTGCAGCCTGCTTAGCGAGGTCTCTGAATGCAAAGCCAGAGCCTTCTCACCTGGGTCAGTCCACAGAGAGTCACATTTTACTGCACATTGCCATCTGGACTCCTAAATTCCTTTTTGTTTTGGCTATAGGGCGTGTGCACTCGCCAGAAAGAGACAGAGAGACAGAAAGCGAGGAATCACTCCCCACCTTGGGGGGGATGACCACACCACAATCTCTTCTCCTCCATTCTCCTCTCGGGATCTTGGGCATGCATGCACATGCTCCCCGCGTGAGTTTAAGCCACCGGTTCCAGGACTCGAACCAAGGTCGACTACATGGGAGTTCAGTGACAGCCATTACACCATCTGCTGGCCCCCCTCAATTCCTTTTTTAAAGCAACAAAAAAATAACGATCAATTAGTGTTCTTCAAGCATTAGTACAGAAATGACTAACACCAGGTATTGCTAGACATCAACGCCAGGACAAGCGTGTGAGGCATAGGTATGGATGGATTGTGAGAACAAATACCCCAGGAACGAATGAACTTGTCCTAACCAATATTCTTGGACGTCTGATTCTGGGCCAGCTAAAACTAGATACACAAAATGTATTCTGGAGACCCTATAGGAGACACAACGAGTGTGGTTCAGGACTGAGTGGGGGATCTGGCTACGGAGCCATCGCGGGTGTGTTGGATAAGGAACAGACGCCAGCACTGTACAGAGTTATGGGCATTGCCAGCTTATGAATTAAGAATGTATTCTGATGGAGCTCTGCTAATTTGCCCAAAGAAATAAGAGCGAAGACCACAGGGACAGAAAAGTCTCCCAGATTGGCGAGACACTGATGACCTCAACAGTGTGTCAGTTGTCGTTGAATATGTATGCAGGAGGAGAAAACAGGATGTATTTATATTGTTACCATTCTGGGCAATGTTTCGGATAGTGCACCATCTGACTAGAACTATTCTGACTTAAAACTTGTCATTTGCAACAAAAGTGAAAATGAGTTTTTGAGATATTTACCCAGTACTATCATGGAGTCTTACGTCTGTTTTTTCTTCATATATATATTCGCATCCCTTCTGGGCGCTGTCTGTACCCTCTCCTTCTCTTCTCTTTCAACTCACTTCCTCTTAGGCAAGACAGTGGGAGTGAATTGCACAGTGATGATGGCTTAAGCGTGTGAATCTGGATTAATGAAATTTAAATGGTGTTTCCCCTAAAATCGAATGGTTCCACGAAGTTCCACTGAGGTTACATAATGTCTTACGTCACTGACGTTCGTTTTTGAAGGCATAGACTTGATCTTATAGTTCTATGAACCCTCTCTTATACCTCCAACATGATAGATGCTTCCTAAGTGTTTATTGGATAAATGAATAAATGAATACTCCCAGAGAGCCATTTGCATTACTGCTGTAAAAAGATACATGATTCCATGTGTCTTGTACAGTTTGGAGATAAAAGAGAAAAAAGAAAAGGAACACAGTTATCAAAATCTGTGTGTCCACAAGTAATGCTTTCTAGTTCCAAACTTTCCCAAATAGTTACAACAATCTCAAGCTTGCCGTATAGACTCAAATGTTAGAATGAGCTGGTCTTCTTTAACCTCCATCCCTGGCTCCACTTGCTCTTGGTCCTGCTACTCAAAGAGTTTACATTTCATCGTGTCATCAGAGATCTGTGAAACGAGTTTGCTTGGATAGCAGAGGAACAAGAGCTAGAAGATAGGATAATTAAACCATGGTGTCTGGAATCAGGTTTGAACCTCAACTTTAGGAGTTGCTAGGAACTTGCCATGTTCCCATTCCTCTCTTTTGTAGAGGAGACAAAATGATCATGCTCATGAAGTTAGCTAAGTGCAGAGAGAGAAAATGGCATATCGTGACAAAGCATGGGATAAAGCTATGGGATAGAGGGGCAGATCTCCTCTTTCGTTCCTGATAAAACTAGAAGCAAACTTTATGCTAGCTTTTAAAGGATAAGCAGGAGTTTGTTTTATTATTTTATTTCAAAGGAAAGGAGACGAGGAATGAGGAAACAGCATGAGCAAAGGCACTGGGGTTAGAGCTTTTTTCCTTTGTGCACCAAAATACACCCATACTTTTATTTTTCATGAGCTTTTGAAGTCCCCTAGTTTACGGTCAGAGATCGCAAGGCTATTCATGCTCTGCCCGTAGATTGGCCCCAGAGCATCGTAGAGAGTCCATAGCCACTGGCCACAGGGACGTTCAAAGCCACGGATTTGTTCGCAGCACAGCTGAGGCTTAGAATCTTTCTTTTGACTCTCAATGAATAAATTCTTAAATATGAATCTTCCTGAAACTAAAATTTAAATTTCCAGCAGTTTTCAGTATCTCCCAGGAAATTTAAATTCTGTCTACGCAGATTACTGGGTAGAGGATCTTTATTCAACCCCCTGAAAGCCAAGAGCCTACCTGTTCTGGGTGAATATTAAAGCCTCCTCAGCTTGCATTGACAATGAGGGCAGATGTTGCTGCCAATATTTTTAGATGGAATTCAGAGACCTGCTACGATCCTGAGCAGCTGAGCGTTTCGCTTTCTGTGCAGGCTATTAGTCATCCCGGAGACATATCTTTAAATGCCCTAGGATGAAGTTTGCTCATCTTGATCTGCAATTCCAACATCAGCTGTTTATGGACGCTTACTTAGTAATTGTGATTTAAAGAAGTGCAGTAGGGGCCATTTAGAGTGGACCAACCTATTTATAGACAGGAAGCCCAGAATTACTGCTATGCTTTGAGAAAATTATAGTTCTACTTATAATGACTTCTTACTTTCCATTACATTTGGTTAGGGGGAAATAACAACTCTAAGTTTTTAACTTAAGTTTTTGATTTACTGTGTAAGAATGTAGTGATTAGCATAAACTCTTCACTAGCATAAAGAGGCTTAGCATATAGTAGGGTGCTCCATGGCATATGGCAGACATGTTTTTAATATTTGCTGAAAGAGTGACTGACCAATTGGAATGAGCTGACCTCTGCTTTTCAATTCTATTTCAGAATGCAAGGAGCATGGGTAAAGCCGACAGCTCCAATCATGCTACCCAACGCAGAAATGCAGAAACGTGTTGTGTTTCACAAAGACCCATGGCCGTGTCAGCTTACTGGCCTGGGGCTAGTCATTTAAACTATCTTATTTCCTCTTTAGAAAAAAGAAGTATTTGAACTTAGTGGGAACTAATGTTCCTTTTAGCTCCAAAACTTTATGACCTGATCTCTGGTTTTGCTAACCAGAAGATGTGAGATGGTCTCTTGTAACATTTGCCCAACATTGAACTATTTGAAGCATTAAAATCCATCTGAACTTTTTAAAATGTATTTATTTTTTTGAGAGGTTTGTGCTATAGGGTGCATGCGCTCACCAGAAAGACAGAGAGAGACAGAGAGACAGAAAGTGAGAAATCACCCCCCCCCCCCGGGGGATGGCCACCCTGCCACCCCTTCTACTCCATTCTCCTGTCAGGATCTTGAGTATGCATACACACACACCCGGTGTGAGTTTAGGCTACTGGGTCCGGGACTCGAACCATGGTCTTTTTTTTTTTTTTTTTTTGGAGAGGTTTTTGCTATGGGGCACGTGTGCTCACCAGACAGACAGAGACAGAGAGACAGAAAGCGAGAAATCACCCCCCAGGGGGGATGGCCACGCTGCAATCCCTTCTCCTCCATTCTCCTCTCAGGATCCTGGGCATGCACACACACGCTCCCGGTTCACACCGGTTCCACTGGGTCTGGAATTTGAATTGGGTCAACTACATGGGAGTCCAGTGGCATAGCCATTACGCCAACTGCTGGTTCCCATCCTAACATTTTTTTAATGGAAAAAAAAAAGTTTCCCTTAATGCTTTGCTGCCTTAAATATTTCTTCCTATACTCCCAGTGCACTTGTAAATATTTTTCTTGTACTGACTCATTTTTAAAATTCTGTTCTCTCGCTCTCTAGCAGGGCAATTCTGAGAGGCAGAGACTGTACCTGACCCAGCTTTGTACCCTTGAAGTACCTAGCCCAACGCCATGCCTCACAGAATCCCTTCTTCACAATCCCAGTATTGTTTGTTTAACACTCATCCTGGAATAATGGCTTCCCCCCAATTTGTCAGTTTAGTAAAATGCAGCTGCTGCAGCGAGCAGCCAGCCTATTTGATCTCTGCCTCCCTCCGTATGTTCCAGCTCTGCGGCCACCTTTTGATTCTTCAGAAATGCCAGGTTGTTGTGGCTACTAGGACTGCCCTGTCTGCCATGGTTTTATTCTGAGGCCCTCACTCAGATCTCAGCACCCGCGGAGGAATGTCCTGCCCACCCCGTTTGGGTTACTCACTCAGCAAATGTCACTACCTGAAATGATTATAGTTTTTAAACTTGTCTTTCCTAGTAGGGTGGGAGGTCGGCAAAGGGACAGACCATGCCCAGCCGGTGTCCTGCCCTCTGACCATCAGCTGGAACACTGCCTGCTCTCTGGTAGGTGCCTGTTAAGTATTTGTGGGGTAACTTTAGTGCCCTCTCCCAGGTCTTCACCACCCGTTCCCTGTCACCTGTCACCTTTTCCACACTGTCTCCATTACCTGCTTCTTCTTTGTCCACAACACACCTTGGTCACGCTGACCACCACTCAGCACTTTCAAAAACTATCACTTATCATATTTTATTTTTGTTATCTTCAGCACTGGCAACTGAAAACTTCCTTACATCTGCCCCACATTATGATTAAAAATAGCAAGTAAAATCTGTAAACAAGTAAAGATTTTATTTTGTCAGGGAACAGAGAGAAATTCTTTGAAATTTTGATGTGATACTATTGCTAGACGTTACATGATTAAAATAATGAGAATGGAGTTGAAGGCATACCGGAAACTTGCCAGTTTATGGAATAAGAGCACGCTAATAATAATTGTTAGTATAAGTCTTCATTAGCACGGATACTATCTTGGGTTCTATATATAGAAGAAAGGAAAATAAATAGCTCATTGTAAGACAAGGCAAATAAACTAATATTTAAACGATAACTACAAACTAATGACATAAGAGAATGTTTCGTGTGCATTATCAGAATAGCTACGTACAACGAGATCCCTTCTAGAGCAGTTGCCTAAGAAAGCCGATGGAATAACTTACAGGCAGAAGTGGGAGCAGTGGCAGACGCGGCCTACCTGTGGTTTCGAACTTTCCCTTGGACGGTCGGGACGGTTCCTGACGATGCCATGTCCTCTGATCCCCATGTCCTTTGCTCTGCTGAAGGACAAAGGACTGAAATGGGGTTTCCAGGTTCCCTTGACGACTTTCAGTTCAAATCTGTCAGTGGAATTCCTGGAAATAAACTGGACACGGGAAGAGCGATTAAGTTCACGTATTGCTCCTCATTTCCCTGTTTTAGCTGCCTCTTTTCCCTGGTTCCAGCTCTCTGGATGGGAGCCTGAGCACCCGGGCTCTGGCCTACCACCTCGTTTGCCATTTCCGCCTTAGAGATGAGAGCAACCGTCATCTACTGGCTGCTTCACCTTCTCCAACCGCCCCTTCGGTCCTTCCGAGATCTTTCTAATTATTTCCTACTGTAGACTCCCTTCTTTGAAAGAGCTGGAGTGATGCCGCAGTCCTGTGTAAATACCGATTGATGAATAACCTAGTCGTCCTAAGTTCTGAAATCTTAAAATTCAAATTTCTGGATCTATGAAGGAGTCTTTAAAAAGCCCATGGAAAACGCATATTATGAAAAAAACCATGTATAGATTTCAAACATCCTCTGTGCCAAAATAAACTCATAGCTTAATTCCATTTTTTGAACTCTCCTGTTTGGGCTTAAGAGAAAGAAAGCCCATCTCTATTAACTTGAAAGTCCATCTCTTAACTTGGAGCTTATATTCTTTTCGGGTACTTTGTAGCTTAATCTCCAGTGAAAAATAAATAGATAAAATTTAAGAATGATGGAAAACTCACACATAATAATAATGAAAGTATGATTTGAATATAATATTGGGAACTTCAGCGTTTGTTTTTTTTTTCAATAGAGAGATTTTTGCTATAGGGTGCGTGCACTCACCAGAGAGACAGACAGAGAGAGATAGAGAGATAGAAAGCGAGAAATCACCCCCCAGGGGGGATGGCCATGCTGCAAGCCCTTCTCCTCTCTTCTCCTCTTGGGATTTTGGGCACGCATGCACCTGTGCCTGGCCTAACTTTCAAGCCTCTGGGTCTGGGTCTCAAATCGCAGCTGGCTGTGGGGGAGTCCAGCAATGTAACTATTATGCCATCTGCTGGTCCCAAGGAAACTTCAGTATTTTTAAAAGATGCATTTAAGTATCTCATTAATAAAGGAATAAGGAAGGGCAATAGAAGGTTCTCAAAGTGATTCAACGAAGACCACAAACAAAAGCTGCTCTCCTAGAAACCTAGATTATTTGTCTGTTCCAAGGACATGGATGTCTTAAAACTCATTTTACTGATCTTCCCCTTCTCCTTGTTCCTCCCCCTCCTTCTTCCTTTCCCTCCCAGACTATTCCAGATCTTCCTTCCTTCTCTGACTCCCACGTTTAACTTTTCTTTTTTACAGCTTTCTTTTTTACGGCTTCTTTTCTTCTCTCACAACACACTATGTTCTCATGGTCTAAAAACCCATCACTAAAACAGATCGGGCACAGGGACCAGCAGATGGCATAGTAGTTACGTCACTGGACTCCCACACGACAGACCATGGTTTGAGTCCTAGATGCGACGGCTTGAAACTCACACTGGGCATGTGTGCATGTGCACCCAAAATCCCAAGAGGAGAATGGAAGAGAAGGGATTGTGGTGTGGACATCCTCCCTTGGGGGTAATTTCTTGTTTTCTGTCTCTGTCTCCCTCTGTCTCTCTTGTGATCACATGTGCCCTTCAGCAAAAATCTCTCTCTTAAAAAATATTCAGGCACAAATAAGTCCTGAAGAATAAGTAACTGTTAGTAATTGAAAATGTTGCCTGTTCTGGGAAGAGAAGTTAGTATGAAGTATGAGAAAGCTCCTGACTTCAATTCAAGCCCCAGCACACACTTACTCTTGGTGTGGTGCCAAATGAACTACTCACGTGCCTCAATTTACCTCACCCTCTAAAGGTGAGTAATATCAGTAGGACTATATTGGCGGATTTCTTCATTGCAAACCACCAAATGGACTTTGGCTACTTTAAGGTGAAATTAAAATTTTTAGCAGCTCATTGAAACAGTAGGAGCGGTAAAAGAACTGGCTCAACATGAATATTCTAGAAACAATGAAGAGTGCTCTAATCCTGAGGAAGAGTTAGACCGGGGAGGAAGCCACCTCTGCAGCTGCCTCCTGAGCCCAAGTGGGTGGAAACTCTTCTGTATTCACTGCTTCTGCTGCCACCCATGCCAGAAAAACCAGGGCAGGCTCTTATCCCAGGTCACAGCATTCTGAATGAAGCCTTGCATGAGTGGATTCGTTAGGCCGAGTTTATGGCCCATCTCCACTCTAGCTGCAAGGGAGCCTAGGCGAGGCAAATGTCTGTGTAGACTTGGGAAGGTGGGACGCATAAGGGGAATAACTGAAATTCTGATGTTCATTGTAGAGAGTAAGTCTTAGGTGATGCACATAAACTCGTAAGTGTTCGGTGCTTACAATGGTCTTTAAAAAAATAGGTTTTTAAGAGCTATTAAGAATCTAGAAATGGGATCAGCAGTTGGCGTAATGGCTATGTCACTGGACTCCCATGTAGTCAACCATGGTTTGAGTCCCAGACCTAGTGACTTAAACTCATGCCGGGCACGTGTGCGTGCATGCCTAAGATCCCGAGAGGAGAATAGAGGAGAAGGGATTGTGGCATGGCCATCCCCCCTGGGGGGCGAGTTCTCGCTTTCTGTCTCTCTATCTCTCTCTGTTTTTCTGGTGAGTGCACATGCCCTATAGCAAAAACCTCTCCCCCTCCAAAAAAAAAAAAAAAAAAAAAAAAAAAGAATCTAGGAATGGCCTGAATACCCAAACTAAGCACCAACTAGTTGTCAGGAAAAACTGGCTCACCCAGTAGGCACTCTGATGTGATGAACTCAATATTTGTTTCAATGAGATCAAGAACAAAGTTTGCACCAGTGAATAAAGAGATCACCGTCTACATGCAGGTGAGGACATGGAAAGCAGGTGGGAGCACTCAGTAGATTCATGGGAAGAGACGTCAGGAATCTTTGGAAATGCAGGAATTTGAACAGGCCCAAGAGAAATATGAGGGTTTTACTGTAAATAAAATCCTACTTACGAAGGATTCATTGCGTTACGTGACTCTGCTTCTGTTCACCTATTTCCAGGTGAGAAGTATTTGTGATTGTTTAATCTTTGATCAAATGGTTACCTGGAAAAGAGGATTTTATAATGGCATTTGTCAAAATATAGAACACAGAATATGGATCTAAAGAAACTGAGCATCCTCACACCACCCTTCCTTCCTTATTCAAGCTCGATTTAGAATTATGCACCCCTCTGGGTCAGCACGTGGCCCAGAGGTTAAGGGCACTGGACTCCCACTTGGCCAACCGCAGTTCAAGTCCCAGACTTGGCAGCTTGCATTCTCATTTTCCCTCTTTCTTTCTCACTCTGTCCCTCTCTGGTGAAATGAAAATAAATAAGGTGAAATCTTTTAAATTCTTAAAAAAAAAAAAAAGGATTACACATCACTGTGTAATACAGAAGATGTTACTTCCCCCCAATACCAAGTACGGCAAGTGGAGTTTGTGTGTAATCTGGCTGTCGCACAACCATTTTACGTAGCTCCTAGAAGGCGTGCTTACATTCTCTTCCCTTTAGTGTATGAAGCATCTCCGGTTTAAAATGCAGATGTTCTTGGTTACAGTTGCTATGGGAAATGCTATGAGATAGAAATTACTGTCATAATTAATAACAGGTAAAGGTTTTACCTTTGATGTGCTGCAGTCTACATTTGATTGAGTCGTTTTGATTGTATTTATTGTACATCTCTATCACCCCATTGGTTTTCTGGCTGTTTGTGTGCTTAGTCTGAAGTCTGTTTCTATTTAGTCAAGGCTATTAATGCCTTTCAGACTTATTTTCAACTGCTCTGTAAACCCAGATGGTTTAGGTTTAGAGGGAGATTTACACTATTACACTCTTGGATAATAAAACCCGCTTGTGTCTTTCTTTATTTTGCTGTCTGTAAAACGAGGCTGTGGCTTACTTGAGAGGGTACGTACAATTTTGTATTTACTGTAGCCACAGTAAGAACAAAGACGGTCCAGAAAACTGGCTCTCCCAAAGCCAAAAATGTAAAATGCAAGTCCCAAATATGGGAAAACTGGTTACAATTTACCAATCCCATTTATATATGTATATATATGCACACCAGGGAGGTACCCGTCTGACACCTTGGCAGCCGCTGGGCTTCATGACGAGTGGACGAAGTAAGCTTTTTACATAGCCAGCACCTCTTCCCCTCCGCGGTTCTCCATCACTGCGCTGGGGAACTGTCTTCTCCCCAAATAAACACACTGTTTGTGAGAAAGGTCCTCAAGGTAACCTGCTCTCTCCTGGAGAGTTCGGGGGAAAGGGGCTCATAATTAAAGAGACATTGGTCTCTTGGAGTATGAACGTTATAATTCCTCAAAGACCAAAAACAGTTGCAAGTGACTCATTCTGACCATGTACCCCTAAAGAGACTGTGACAATGTTTGCTACATAGCTATTCAGAGCTGTTCTGGTTCTAGTTTGCTCGAAAGCCTGAATTTTAGCTTTTCCTTCAATTCTCAGGGCCCTCTAACAGCCATGTGGTAAGATCATGCATTCTTTTTTCATCAGGATCTTTTATTTGTAAACAATGAACCCTGATTCGGAAATTGGGACGTGGGGTACAGGACAGCTAATACGGTCAGGAACCTGTGTAGGATTTGGAAGTGGTGAGGTAAAAGATACACTGGTAAAATAACTAAGTTATTGTTTCTGGATACTAGATGTCCTATGCCCATCAGAAATAAAAATCCGGGCACATGTTCCATCCCACAGAACTATCTGAAAGACAACCTATACCTTCTTAAAAGTTTATTTATGTATTTTAGATTTTTGCCATAGCATACCTGAGCTCACCAGAGAGAGAGAGAGAAAGTGAGAAATGAACCCTCAGGAGGGATGGCATGACACCATCTCTTCTCCATTTTCTTCTCAGGGTTTTGGGCAAGCACACACACATGCCCAGGGTGTTTTTCAAGCCTCCAGGTCTGAGCCTCGAACTGCAGAATCATCCATGTGGGACCCAGGACCTTTGCCACCACATCACCTGCTGACCCAAGCTATGCCTTTTTAAATGAGAAGTTCTGGAATTGGGGTGAAGTGAACATTGGCTATCTTTAAGGTGAGTGGCTGACAAATTGAAATATGTAACTTCTTGCCTCAAGGCCGCAAATAAATTGAGAGACTCTACTGACCACGCTAAAAGAATTGCCTCATCTAGATAAGGGCTAAAATCATGATGGAACAAAGCCTCAGTAACAGTCACAAGGCTGCTAAATTATGATACTGGAATTTAAGGCCTTTGATGTGAAGGTTAAGCAGTGATAGGACACCCGACAGTTGGAGTGGTGACATGTGGAGAGAATTCAGAGCATTTGCAATACTCTGAGCCCACCAGCACACTCAGAAAACGCTTCCTTATCTCATGAAATACTCCTTCCCTTGCTTGAGAAAGCAGAGATTTCCATGCAGGAAGAGGTTAATAGTGCCCCCTACCGGGACTCCGATTATGAACTCAATATGGACTGGGGTGAGAAATTTGGAGTCACAGCAAAGAAAAGAGATGCAGAAATGTATTAATATATATCATTAAAATCTGTGGTTTATTTAAGGATCTGGATTTTGATGAAACGCCATCCACTGGTCTGAAGTCTTGGTTATAAATGTGTCTTGAGAGTATCTGTCTTCAATATGTTGGCTCACACCACTGGTGGCGGTTCTAAAAGCTTTTGGGACTGGTTCAAGAACAAATGAATCGAAGGGTTTCCCCAGGAAATTCAACAGAAAGGCCAGAAATTCTACAGCGTGATGTAGAAGAACCACCAGTGCTCCGAGTGTGGTTCCCAGGCCAGCGGCATCACATCATCTGAGAAATCCTTGGAAGTGAGGGTCTCGGATTCTACCCCAGACCTGCTGAATGAGAAATTCAGGGGGTTTTCACAAGCCCTCCAGGTTGTTCTGATGCATGTTCAAGTTTAAGAACCATAAATGTAAGCACTGGGAGGGTGAGAGATGGTTGCTTCTGTCGGGTTCTCTCTGCCTACTCGCTCCCCACCTGTGTCCCCCTCAGAAGATCCTCTTGTTCAGGAGAGCCTGAGCAGAGAAGCACAGACAACACTCTCTTGGCTCTTCTCTCTAGGAGGACACCACTGGTAGAAAGGACTGCAACAGGGGTTTCTCCCGACTTGAGTGGCAATTATTCCATGATGGCAGAAGCCAGATGCGAACTGTCATAAGGCTCAAGTCTGAAGACTAACCACATTTTCTCAGGCCACTCTGACCCACAGATATCTCTGGAGGTGCTCAGTTCAACCTGGGTTTGCAAGGACTAGAACTAGCTAGCAACCATCCCGGAGTCTGTCTTCATGTAGTTAATGAACCAGCCAACAAAACCAGTGCAGGTCTGCAGAAGTAAAGTTCACCTGAGCCCTCTACCCTAGAGACCCTTCCCAGATACAGAGCCAAACCTGTAGGAAAGGATGAAGGAAAAACAGGCACCTCTGGAAGACAACGTCTGCTGCTACGCTACTGGTACTCCTGGCAAGTTTTCAGTGTAACCTTCCCTGAAAGAGACCTGCCAACGTGGATCGAAGTAGCTGTCTACTGGGAAAAGGAACCATTTTGGAGAGTTTGACTCAACTCTGCCTCAAGAGATATCCATCAGCATCTTGAATATTTCCAAGAGTCAGTTCTCCAGATTTTTCATATATAGTTGGAATAGACATTGCTAGCAACTGTCAGAATTTCTTCTTTAGACATTTCAGTACCTCAGGGCTATTACAGACAGGTTGGTCAAACCTATGGTGCTCCCCTTCCACATCTAGGAACGCATCAGAAGCTACAGGGTCTCCTTGAAAGGAGTTAGACAATGAGAACCCCTGTAAATAAGGAGCGTTGGAGGTTACTGGAGCTGCTACAACGAAGTACCATAAACTGGGCAGCTTAGATGCAACAGGACTTTATTTCTCACGGGTCTGAAGGCTGGGAAGTCCAAGATTCAGGCACTGGCAGATTTGGTGTCTGAGGAGAACCTGCTTTCTGATTCAAAGATAGTTCCATACACTCTCACTGGGTCTCCACATGCGGCCAGAGCAAAGCAGCTCTTGGGGGCCTTTTTATAAGGGTAGGAATACTATTTCTAAGGGTTCCACCCCCATGAACCCCCTGATGGTTCACCTCCTAATACCATCACATTGAATTAGGACGAGGCTTCAACACATGAATTTTGGACGGACAAAAACATTCAGACCAAAGCAGAGTGGAAGTGCGCTATTCACTTATCGACTGCTAAAACTGAAGTAGAGTCAGCATGCTGATGACAAGTGACGTCTGTCCTCAGGTACCTTGGCATGCACCGCTGTGAGAGCGTAGACTCTGACACCGCACTCCCTGGGTTTGACCCCAGCTCTACCATGCATCAGTCGTGAGACCACGGATGCCACTTAACTTCTGTGTCTAAATCCCCTCGTATAAAACGGAGATGGCAGGAATAACCCCTAACAGGATGGAAGTGAGGAATGTACGAGTCAGAATCCACGAGCCCCTGGGTGGTATCTAGAACACACTAACTGCATGCTCTGTGAGTTGTTACATACAGGCAGAGAAATCCCTAACTATGCCTCAGTTTGCTTTTATTTATTTATGCCCAGGGATATTTATCCTGTAAATCATTATGTCCCGAGTTTAAGGTGATTTCAGTCAACTCTATTTGCTAGGTTTATCTTGACGATAGATGATCCTTTCAGGGCATGTGTATGAGTTTTCTAGGACTGCCTTAACAAAGCACCAGAAACTGAGTGACATAGTAAAAGAAATGAACTTTCTCACAGTTCTAGAGGCTGAAAACCCCAAATCAGAGCATCGGCAGGGCCGTGCTCCCTCTAGAACTTGGAAGGGCTCTTTCCTTGCCACCTTCTGGCTTCTGGCTGTTGGTTGGCAATACTCGTCATTTCTTGACGTGGAGACACACATGGTTCCATCCTCGCATTGCACGGCACTCTCCCTGTGCCCTGTGTGCATCTCCTCTCTCACGGGCACATCAGTTGTGTTCGACTAGGGGCCTGGCATACTTCGAAGTGACCTAATCCTAATTTATGTCTGCAGCAGACCTCTTTCCCAATAAGGTCATATTCTGAGGTATTGGTGGTCACAGCGTTAAAATATTTCTTTCACACAGACACAGTCAAACCGATACAGCATTCGATTTTTTTTTTTTTTCTTAGAGAGAAATTTTTGCTATAGGGCTTATATACTCGCCGGAGAGACAGAGGGACAGAAAGTGAGAAATCACTCCCTGGGGGGATGGCCATGCCGCAATCCCTTCTCCTCCATTCTCCTCTTGGGATCTTGGGCATGCTTTCACACATTCCCAGCGTGAGTTTTAAGTCGCTGCGTCTGGGACTCAAACCACAGTCTACTGTGTGGGAGTCCAGCGACGTAACCATTACACCATCTGCTGGTCCCCAGCATTTGACATTTTAATGAAAAGGCCTACGT
This sequence comes from Tupaia belangeri chinensis, assembly GCF_000334495.1. Taxonomy (NCBI): domain Eukaryota; kingdom Metazoa; phylum Chordata; class Mammalia; order Scandentia; family Tupaiidae; genus Tupaia; species Tupaia belangeri. The sequence continues at coordinate 2,300,932 of NW_006208670.1, read as the reverse complement.
TCTTGGTTCTTCCACAGACCCCATGGCTCTGTAACATCTAACTTGCTCGGCATGGTCTGCTTTCCATTTGCCCTAGACCAGGAAGATTAACTGACAAGTGGATCAGAAAAAGATAAACAACTTTATAAAAATGTCGAGTTCAGAACTGGATCATATTCCACATACCTAGAAACTCCCATGTGTCTATATTTGAATGCTGTAAAAGAATACCAGATTTTGAACCTTTTTTCTTTTTAAGAGCACAAGCTTCGGAGTCAGATTTATCTGGGGCCAGATTGCAGCTCCAGCCCTCACAGGCCAGGAGTCTAAACTGAGCCTGCTTCCTTATCTACACAATGGGAAATTGCCATCCACCGGATAAAGCCGATTGGAGAAGGGCAGACTCATGCCTGCGAAGCAGTCAGTGCATCCCTGGCACACAGTAGGCTTTTTAAAACAGCACCCTGGCAACCTGAGCAGAATTGCACTCCTGGGTGCTGTGGTAACAGTATTCTTAGGTAGGCATTAATGTTAAAATGAGAAAGTTTTACTTCAGCCATGCATTTTAAAATCATATTTATTGCTTATATATTCGTACGCATCAGTTTTGCTGATGGCATGTTTAACTTGGCATCTTTTCTAAGCAAGCAAAGCCTTAAGACTCCCGGCCTTGTAGCACAAGGTCTTGCCTGCTCTCGGCCCCGTCTATGCCCAGTGACATTAGTACACCACTTGGAAATTAATGCCATATATATTTTATATTCAGGAGCATCTTCCGCATACTCTTAGCATTCCGACTTCATGTATCCTTGGGTCTATGTTTGCATTATTTGTTCACCCCTGGAGAAGAAAGCTAAAGAAAGATTAATTCATAAAAAATGAATGGTTGTTGAAACTCTTCAAAGCCTTGATTTACTGCATAATTAGTAGACAACACTAGAAAACAGAATATCTTTCTGCCTGTGAATTAAGTAAATTGATTAATTCATTAATTACGTATGATAACTCCATAGATAGCATAATTGTATCACTGGTTAACAAAACACAGCAAAAAGAATCAAGCCTGTTTTCAACATGGTCAAAAATTTAATTTACAATATTGGGTTCCTCTCTTTGAATCCTAATTAAAGATCTCAGGAAAGCCATATATAGTCCAAACACATTTCCGGAAGGAGAGTTATATTACTTACGGAGTGCGTGACAGTGAACAGCCATCGTTTTTACCCCCAGAATTTCATCCCAACAAGAAATCATTCATTCATTTATTCATTCAAATATTACTGAGCACCTCTATATTTAAGGTTCTTTTATAAGCACTAGTACAGAATTAAAAAATAATATTATAAAGGTTCCTATGCTTGTGCTGGGTTTGTGGCATAGGTTAGTGAAGTGTTCAAGAGAAGTCGAGTAGCAGTGATGACCCCAATCTGGTCAGCCTGAAACAGGTGAGGCCCCTGTGCAAATGCCCAATGTCTGACACGCTCGAACACTGGAGGAAAGGGACAGCCGTGTAATTAGATGGCGGAACATGCTCGTCTCTTCTCATCTCTCTGTCTCTCTCTCTTGAGTGCACATGTGCACTCGCAATGAATAAAAGGGAAAAGGGAAAGAAGGAACGATCCCCCTCCCCAGTAGAGCTTGCTTGTTAGTCCCGCCCTGTTCATTACGGTAGCCCCTAATCACATGTGGCTATTTACACTTCAAATTAATTGTGATTAAAAATTCAGCTTCTGAAGTCTCAGTAGTCAGATTTCAAGTGATCCATAACTATATGTGGAAGTAGTTACCATATTGAAAAACATTTTTAGCACTGCAGAAAGTTCTCTCATCAGTATTATTCCACAAAGTAGAGACAGGGAAAAAAAAGTAAGTGATTAAATAAAGAAGACACTCAGCCTGTGTTAAAAAAAAAAAGAAAGAAAGGAAGAAAAAAATTCTAAAGGGACATGAACAGGGAGATGTGGCAGACTCTTGGGGAGTGGGTGGCCACTTTTTATAAGGACAAGGCATCTCAGAGGAGAGTGCATTTTTACTGAAACTTGAGGACTATCAACTATGGGGAAAGCTGTCGAGGCAGAAGCTCATCATGCGCAAAAGCTCTGAAACATGAAACGATCACAAATGTGTGAGGGGAGAGGGCATGGCGGCTGAAGCATTTAAGAGAGGAGGGGAGGGTGGTGAGGGTCACAAGATGGAGTGAGGAGAGCCGAGATGAGGAGGAGGGTTTTACACTAAGTTTCACGGGAAGCCACTAAAGGGACTTACAGAAAACGATCTGTTCTGAGTACTGTGTTTCAGTGTAGGGTTCTGGATGAGTAACAGCCGGAATGAAGGCAAGAGAGGAAGGGGAGACGCCTACTCAAAGGTAAGAGCTGGAGACAAACGGAACTAGAACGGTGGCAACGGAATTGAAAACTGAAGTAAAATGGAAATACAATGTGGAGAAGAAATGGCTGGCTTGCTGATGCATGAGATGTTAGAGGTGACGAAAAGAGAGACATCTAGGAGGACTCCTTGAATGTCTCCCTTCAACAGCCGAGGGGAATGATGGCGTCACTGACCAAAACAGGGAAGATGACTGAAGGTCAAACCTGAGGTAAAGTGACACGATTTCTCATCTGTCTATGTTAAGTTTAAAATGTCAGTTAGATAGCTGAATTAGGCTGTGGAGTAGAGTTGGGTAGATAAACGTGGAGCTTAGGGAAAAATCAGGGTGAGATGCATGACTTTGAGACTGAACATCTGACAGGTGGTACTGTGTGAAATCTTCAGTGATGAAAGGAAGTGAGAAAGGGACCACGAGCAGGCCCTGGGACATCCCTGCATTTAATAGTAGAACAGAGAAAGAGGAGCCAGTACAGGGGTGGGAAGGAGCAGCCAGAGAAGTAGGAGAAAAGCCAGGAGAATGGAAGCCGCAGAAGGAGCAGAAGAGTTGCTAAGCAGCAGAGCAGGATGGGGACCAGGAAGTTGTGCCGACTCTATCTACATGAAGTCTTCCGCAATCTTGTCAAGAGTGGTTTCAGTGGAGTAGTGGGGACCTAGGCCAGAGCATAATTTAAGTTGAAATGTAAATGAGAGGTGAATGGAGAGAGCGGAATGCAGAAAATCTTTTCAGAAACAGGGCAGAAGCTGCATTGGAACATGACTTCCAGAGAGGATCTCTTCTAGAATGAGA
>NW_006208670.1:2270028-2297125 GCF_000334495.1 Tupaia belangeri chinensis | reverse complement strand
GAAGTAGAAAGATTGTAGACAGCATGCTTGGCTGTTTATGAAGCTGATGCAGTGGTCGGGGCTTGGAGAGCAGGGAGGGCGGAAATAGGAAAGAGAAAAAACAATAATAAAACCACTCAAGAGAGAAGAAGAGCAAAATGGGAGGGGCTGGTCGTCTATTATATTAGAAGAAAAAGCAGACAAGTAAGGGAAAAATGTAGGAAAAAAAAGGTGAGAAAACAGAAAACCCTAACTGATTTGTAGATGAAGTGTCTGCTTGGAAGACAAGAGCATCCCACTAATAATGCCTGTGGCTTCACAACGAAAATAAAATTCAAAACAACTCTTGAAATCACAGTTTTATGTGTAGATATAAAATGTGATGGGATAAGTGGGTTTATTTTCATCACCTAAAGTTTTCTTAGAAGAAAGTATTTCAAAGTCCTCTGAAGTCATTAGTTGAAGACATCATAAGATGAGGCATTGGAGTTAGGCCTGGTATCGAATCTTGGCACCACCAATTAAGAGATACATGACTTTGAAGAGGTTATTTAAATTCTCTCAGCCTCTGACTCCTCATCTGTACATGGCAATTACAACATAGTTAGCCCATTAACACTCTGGGTAATATATATGAGCGTATATACATATGAAGTACTTTGAAAAGACAAGCAAACCAAACATAAATGCAGCAATCAGAGATTGCAATCAGAAATCGGAGAACAAGAGGGACACAATATCATGAATGTCAAGGGAGGACAGAATTTTGAGAGTGGGGAGTGGTTTGTAGGCTCATGTGACACAGAACGATGAGAGGAAATGGAAGCTGAGAGGAGATGCTATATTTGCTCATGAAAATGTCAATGATGACCTTCAGTCATGATTATTATAGTTTCTGTGAAATGATAGGAACCCGAATCAGAACTATGGGCTTCGTATACACGTGAGAGTGAGGAAACAGAAGCAGTCACTTGTGGAGAACTTTCGTGGTTAAGTAAGGCGAGATAGATATGACTAATATGAGGACAGTTAGAACGGGGAAGACCCCTTTTTATGAGAGAGATTTTTGCTACAGGGTGCGTGAATTCACTGAAGACACAGAAAGAGACAGAAAGCAAGAAATCACCCCTACCCCCAAGGGGGATGGCCATGCTGCAATCCCTTCTCCTCCATTCTCCTCTCAGGATTTTGGGCATACATGCACATGTGCCCGGCGTGAGTTTCAAGCTGCTGGGTCCGGGACTCAAACTGCAATTGACACGTCCAAGTCCAGCAACATACGCATTACACCATCTACTGGTCCCCTTTTAGTAGCAGGGAAATGGATCTGTGCTGTAGGCAGATAGGAAGGAGTTAAGCCAAGGGAAAGAAAATGTAGGCGTGCTCTGGTCAAAGATCGAAAGACCTTCAGACCTGCATGGAGCTTAACTTTGGAAGAGCGAACATTTCTGTTCTTACAAATAGATGCAAGGAGGGAATGGCAGCTGCAGGGACCAGGCTGTAGGTGATATGACCTCTAAGTAGGGAGGCGTATAAAAATGGAAGCCAAATACAAATCAGAGTTACTAGAAAATCAGAAAAATCGAGAGACAGAATGAGCAAATTTAAGAGCATTAGACTAGAGTAGACTGAGAAGTCTTCAAAATGATGATGTACCTCTCTGAAAGATGAATTTTTCCAGTAGCTAACTATGGAGGGGCAGGGTGAGGGAATGGTCACCTCGCTTGACTCCCAAGAGTCAGAAATAACTTCCTGATCTTTGGTTACTCCTAAACAGTATCCAGTCCACCAGATCAGGTCTCTCCTTCCTAAATGCAATTGAGTTTCTAATCCATCATGCCGTGGTATCTCAGGTTACTCTGTCATTCTCAAGGTGATTTCTGTAGGTACTCCCAAAGTTTTGAGTCACAAACTTGTAAATGCTCCCTATAACTGACTAATCGAATCAACTATGAGTAGAGTGTATTCATTGAATTCACAATAGAAAACCTTAGCCAGTTACCTTTATGAAGATTGCTAACAGAAGGAGGCTTAAAATCCAATTCACAGACTGATGTAACAGGTGCTCCTATTGCAATGAACTGCCCCCACGGAGTCCTTTTATCAGACTCTCTCCCTCTCTCTGTCTCCCTCTCTCTCTCGTCTGTACCATGCAGAAGGCCTGAGCGGTACAATGGAAATGCAACAAATTCTCTTCATCATGCCTCCAAGCCTATACACTATTTCATTAATCAGCTGGCATTCCCCAAACTTCCAGGTTGTAAGAGGAGTCTATTTATGAAATATCTGGCTATGGTGTATAATAAACAATGCCAGAGTGAACTAAAAACAGACTAATTTAATAAGCAATTTCTTTCCCCTACACTGTTTAAATTTACATAATCAACTGGCTATAATATTTAGCATACTTTTAATGTTTCTCATTTGTTTACACTACAATTCTGTGCTTCAGACTTCTCCATTCACCAAAATATTGACTGGCCTACAAAGGGTACAAAACAGCAAATACTCCACTGATAATCATTACGCGACTCTGAAGGAAGTGAGAGGTAGAACCACTGTATTTTTCTTGTTAATTACAAACCTCATATTCTATTAAAATGTATGAGATGACAAAACCTTACAAAACCCTTTAAAGCTCTTACTGGCAGACACAATATTCTACCAAAGTATTAATACTAGCTTCACTGACATCGTTTTATCAAGTGTGTGTTTATCTCCCGACTGGAAACAACAGCAGCCTGAAGGAGAGAAATGCCCTTGAGTGTTGTGGTATGAAAACCAACAACAGTTTTAGAGCCACATAAAGTCTCCTTGTGGCATCACGACTGAAGAGAAAGATTCTCAAACCGTAGTAGAAGCTGTAAGAGAGGAACTGTGTCCATTTTTCATCACCTTGCGTTATGAGCAGAAAACATGGCAGGAGTTATCTTGATAAGGAAAGAGCTCAGATATTAAAATACATTAACTTTACTTTAATTGGTTTAAGCAGATCCAGAGCTTTCTAAATGCACATGATGTTATTTCTACATCAGTGGACAGAATAGATCTATATTAGATTGCAAAGCACCATCTCTGTATCTCTGTCTGGTATGAGAAAAACGTCTGCATTTCTAAGTCCCTCTGAAAACACACACACACACACACACACACACACAATATGTATTTATTAACTCTAGCTAAATAATATTTTCTTTATTCTTTCCTTAAAATGTCTTTTGATAAGACCAGTAGCTTGTTTTCCTATAGCCCAGAATGCTGTCTTCAAGGAATATTAACAATGGATAACCACAGTCAATGTTTCTTCTTGCATACACAAAAATAAAACGTTCACTTCTACCCACCAAATCTCCAACTGAAATGGTTTCTTTCATGAGCTTCTTGCTGTCTGTTATTCTCTTTGCATGGTTTGCATAGTTTCTGTAACATGGTGCTAAAAAGCCAGAGATGAATGACTGAACAGTAGAAGGAACTGGAAGGACTCACCACACAGCACACCCGACCTCCCATTCACAACCGAAGAAACTGACATGCCGTGAAGGGAGCTAAGTTATCACAGAACTTGATGGTAAAGTCCACTCCAGATCCTAGATTTACTTTATATTATTTGAAACATTGTTTAATGGGGTCCTAGAGGGGAAAAAAATGAGCATAAATATAGGCTTCCATTTCAACTTCTTTTAAATTTAGAATATTTCAATTTTTGGTCAAAAATCTGTGACAATTACACATTCTGAGATGAGAAAAATGTGAGAATTTTATAGATGTTTTTCTGGCAATTGAATTAAATGCTGAAGCTTCCTCTTTGTCTCTTGGTTCACACAAACTATTTTCTGCAGATTGGAGTCCTGCTTTTAATCTTGGGTTTGCTAAGCACAGTCAGATTCATAAAAAAGAATGTTGGCAACATGGCTGATTCTCAGGAAGGTCATATCCTAGGCGAGAAGAAATATACCACGGCCGTCCCCACCTTCAACACCGTACTCCGCATGAAAGGATCACCAAACGAAAGAATCCATGTTAACACATCGTGTGGAAGCCAAAACTCTGTACGTCTTTAATAATCCTAAAACAAATGCCATTAAGTGGACTGCTTGAAGTGCTTTGTTTATTTTAGGGAAATATTTCCAAAGGAACTCTTCCTATGCGGGGCCTTGAAAAGGGTTTTCATAAAAGGATATTAATTAGATGCTGAAATATAAAAGTATCATTGAGCCAGAGCTCAGGATAAAATACCAATATACTCTCTCACAGATCTACTCATTTAGGCTAGTTCTGATCCTACATTTCCAGCTGAGAACTGGAATTATTTAGCAATTATTTAGCTGAGCATAAATATTTAGAGACAGTTTTTGCTAACAAATCTTGCTTGTAGGAGCCAGACCCATAACAATATTCTTGGCTCTAGTTTTCCACACATAAATCAAGCATCTAACTTCACACCTTCTCTATTTCATTTTTACTGTTTTGTATGGACCATCACTCCCTATTTATCCTTCGTCTCTTCTTGCATTTTCCTATAGAACAGAAACCAGGCTGACCTCAGAGGGCCTGAACTGAGAGTCTGAAGCACGACTCAAGAGATCAGTTGGGCTCTTTTTGGAGTATTCTATTGTGGCTTTGTAATATTTATGAGCATTTGAGGCTTTTCAGGTCTGGGATCTTCCATTTATAAGATGACTTACCTGTTAAACATTTTCTTGGGACCAGCAGTTAACGTAATGGCTATGTTGCTGAACTCCCATGTAGCCGACCGTGGTTCAAGTCCCAGATCCGGTTGCTTAAACTCATGCCAGGTGTTTGTGCGTGTGTGCCCAAAATCCCGAGAGGAGAATGGAGGAGAAGGGACTGCAGTGTGGCCATCCCCCCTGGGGGGTGATTTCTTGCTTTCTATCTCTCTGTCTCTCTTTGTCTTTCTGGCGAGCGCACGTGCCCTATAGCAAAAACCTCTCCAAAAAAATTTTTTTCTCTTTCTCATGTTCTGTGTACATGCACGCGTGTGCAAAGCGTGTGCTCCTGACCTCTGATATGAAAGGCTGTGGACATGCTAGGCTATTTCTCAACCTGCTTTGCATGTCTGACCAAGTGTGACTATCCCATCAAGTGTTCAAAGCAAGGCCTCCCCCTTGGCAGAGTGTGGTAGCCCTCCCTGTGTGCGGTGGTTTGCAGGCGTTGTGACTCCTATTTATCCTTCGAAACTGCACTGCCTCTTCGGAAAGAGTTCACCAATTTTCCAATTCTGCTAAAATCTCATTGAGTGCGTCCCCGACAGAAGCAACCCCAACTTGGCGAGAGCTGAGTTCTCTGCATATGGTAAATACATCACATGAACAACGGCCCCCAATTTCACATTAATTGTTTGGAAATCTCCACAACATCAAACATTTTGTTAAACGTCTAGAAAGAAATAAGCGTAGCTCTTTTGTTGTTGTTGTCGTTGTTTTGCTTCGGAGTGATTTGTTCTAAATACAGCTTAACAGGCAGATGACTGGTTTGTGACTAGAGTATCTTTTCTGAGATGAAAAAGCAATACAAATGCTTCCCAAAAGGATGCCAACCAGGCGCAGAGTAACACGGGGGCCATGGAACGGGTGCACCTGGGAAATCCTTATCACAAATTGGATTGACAGGGAGGACTCAGTGCCTTCCCCAGCACACGTGCCTCTGAAAAGCTGAAAGAGAATCACAATGCTTTAGGAAAGAGATCTGGGAATTGCCTAAATATGAGAGTTTCAAATTGCTCAGCCATTAAGAGAATAAAAACATGGGATGCAAATATCGCAGGAATGAAGGCGGAGAAGATATGGCACAAGACTCTTCCGCACTGAGAAATGGAATCAGAATCTGGAGCCATACTCTGGGATTGGATTTGGGGTGGTCACATGTTCCTTGTAGAGGGCAACTTGCTTTCATCTCTCCCTTTGACTTCTGTACGTCATTCCTAAACAGAAAAGTAGGACAGGCATTCCTTCAGAACTCACTTGAGCTTGGGAGAGGAAAATCTATTTAGACCCTTGTTGGTCAAAATATTTCTCACTTGTGAAAAACAAGTTAAAAATGACCGACTGAAGAGAGAAATACAGTCATGGGCTTCATAATGATGTTCGGTCACTGCCTACATGTCAGCAGAGTGACGGCGACACCACATAGCCTAGTGTGTGGCAGCCTAGACCATCTAGGCTGGTGACGTTTGCACAGCCAGGAGATCACCTGTCAACACACTTCTCAGAACATACCATCAAGCCATGCACAACTGTGAAGTTCAAGCTACCCTCGTCTGCACTTCCCACTATAAAGGCTAGAAAGAAAGAGCTCTGACTTTTCATTTAATGCCCTTTTGACTCTCCCAGAAAATTAAGATGACAATGTGTCTGTTACCATAAGGGACTTAAAAGAGTGACTACGGGGCCGGCAGGTGGCGTGGTGGTTATGAGTGCTGAACTCCCACATGGCTGACCACAGTTCGATTCCCAGACCTGACGGCTTGCTTTCTCACTTTTTCTTTCTCTGTCCCTTTCTGGTCAAATTAAAATAAAATAAAATAAATAAAGTTCAATAAAATAATTATTAAAAAAAGTATTGACTACAAGGCAGCTGAATCTTATATGGCTGACTATGTGGTTTGAGTCCTGGACTCAGCGGCTTAGAAACACGCTGTGCGTATGTGTGTGTATGCCTAAGATCCTGAGAGAGGAGAGAGAGAGAAGATAAGGTATTCCAGCCGTGTGGCCATTCCCTATGGGAGATGGGGGGCGGTGTCTTCTTGCTTTTTCTTTCTCTCTCTTGCTGTCTGTCTCACTGCAGCCAGTGCAAATGCCCTCTAGCAAATTAAAAACAAAAAGAAGAAAAAAGCTACTATAAATAGTACGAAGATAGAGCAATGAACTTCATTCCATAAAATGCATCCAGAAATGTCAAATTTCTTTAAGGTTCTCTTGGGTTAACTTTCCATTTCAGAGTCTACCTTAGAGGTAGGTGCTTTATATCCATTTTACTTTTATAAGTTTGGTTACAAAATCCCTGTTTCAAGGAGTTTCTATCCAGTTATACCTATCAAAGGAAAATAATGTTACTATTATTCTGACACGCTTCCTCATCCCAGCTCTGGGCATGGGCATTAAGGTATTATTTTTCACATCTAGCCACAGTGGTGCAGGCTGCTAAAATGCTGTGTTCTGCATGCTGTGTCTACATGGGAGACCCAGCTTCTATTCCCAGTCTGACCTAAACGCTGGGCGAAGTGGCATGCACCTGCAATCTAGGGGAAGCTAAGGCATGAGGACCACAAGTGAAAGTGAGAACACAGCAAGAACCTGTCTAAATTAGAGCCAGCTGTGGTGGCGCATGCCTGTAGTCCCAGCTGGGAAGTTGAGGCAGGCGGATCACGACAGGCTGAGAACCTACTTTAGAAAAGGAGGGACCAGCAGATGGTGTAATGGTTACATTGCTGGACTCTCACATGGTCGACCATGGTTCAAGTCCCAGAATCAGTAGCTTGGAACTCAGGCCGGGTACACATGTCAGTGTCAATGAAAGCTGAAACCTTGGGGAATCCGGATCAAAGAAAACAATCTTATGACCCTTCTCAATGGAAAATAAGAGGAGGTTGTTTGTAAAATGAGCAATATTAGGTCATGGAGTTTCCCCCTGAAGTCTTAGCCTCTGTATCTCCTCTTCCTCTCAACTCTGTATAGCTTAGTAAATATTGTTTAGAAGAAGCAACGTGTTCCTGTCACAGAGCTGAGGTTGAGACTCGGATCAGCACCAAAGTAGGAGGCAGGAGAAGTGAATCTGGAGACTGAATGGTGCCCATGGCTTGGGGGAAGCATCGGCCACGTCGATATCCTTCCCTGAGATGTGGATTGTTACTGCTGAATGGGAACAGTCCTGATTTGCTGTACCGCGGACTTGACTCCCCTTCTTCAACGCAGTAATATCTACAAACCACGGAACTCATCCGAGGGTTCCTTCTGCACATTGCACCCATGATGCATTCTGGACTACCCAGAAAAGGGGGTGTGTGCTGTTCTTATTCAGAGTGAGGACTCCCTCCCAGGGAAACCTGAGTAGCCCTTGAGCAAGTTGCCGAAGTGCCCTAAACCTCGGTTGCCTCGTCGGTAATGTGGAGCTAACACCGCTACCTCCGGAGATGTTTAGGAATGTATGTGCCATGATTTGACAAATGCCTGGTTGGTAATAAGCTTGCAATAGTGCTTGCTGTTGGCACTAGTTTTCTTAAAAGATGCTCGGTTATATTTCTGGAATGCTTCCATGACCAAATAGGGAATCCTAGGCAAAGTTCTGCCTTCAAAGTTGAAAGTGCTTTTCCTTAAAAGGTTAACCTATTTTTCTACCCCTGGTTCTGTAAATATTTGTATCTTCCCTAAAGTTCTAATGTTCTACGTGCAGCTGGCCCTTCAGTGAGATGGTCTCCTCCCCTGGAATTCTTTGTCTTTTTACCGGAAGCTAAAAATGAAAAGGCTCAGATAATGCTAGTGATCCCGGGAAGAGCAAAGCAAAAACAGTAATACTAATTAGCAGCTACCAGAGCTGTTCAGCATGGCAATAAGCTGTGAATTTATGGTTTTGTTAAGAGTCAGGATACATTTGAAATCTTTTATATAATATTAGATATGAAAATACACACCATCTGGACCTCTTGCTGGTAGCCTTGAAATGTCTACATCTCACAGGAATCAAACCCATTTTACCTGCTAGGGAATAAAACACCTGTTTCACATATTACTTCACACTGGGTGATGAACATTTCTACCATCTCCAGCCAGAAAGAAAAAAATGAAACTGTGGCTTCACATTGTTTAGTAGATTTTAAAAAGCTAGCAGGGTTGGGGGCTGTTTTACTATCTGGTTGGAAAAAGGTTCAGCAAATCGCCCCTGTAATAACCCCTAATAATTTGGGGGAGTTCTCTGCAGTCTGCTTAGTATTGATAAAAATGCATTTTCCTCTCATTATAAATCTGCTTATGAAAACACTTTGTGAGATGAGCCAACTGCATCTTGGCTGCTGGCTGCATCTTGTAATGGATGGTCCCTAAGTGGATACAGGGCTGTAATTCACTGGAGGAACTCTACTCATGACATAAAATAGTTGAGCAGTTTATGAATAGCTCTAGAATCTTGAAAGAGAGAATAAGGCTTTGCATTCTTCCCCAGGACATCTGTTGTGAGTCTGTAGATACCCTTGTGGAAACCTGGGTGGTGGTGGGGGTGGGGGTGAAGGTGGTCGAAGTGAGTCAGGAGCTCCTTTGGCATGTCTTCCTTTCCACTTCCCATTAGTCTTTTTGTTCTTTAGCTAAAACTAAACTACTGCCCTAATAGGGAACCAGGTTACTTTAATAACAAACAAAACCAGAATCACAACATCGTTATCTCTCTTAAAATATCACAGTAATTCCTTAATATCTTAAAATATATAGTTAGTGCTTAAGTTTCCAATTGCCTCATGATTTTTTAAAATTTAATTTGTCTAAATCAGGATCCAGATAAGATCCATACGTTGCTATTTTCTTGCAATATATTTCCTTGCCATTTATTCCTTGAGTGATCATTCATCTTACAGAGGTGCCCACAATATGGAGTTTGCCAGCTGCCTCCCTGTGGTGTCATTTAACGTGTTCATATGTCCTCTGTGTTTTTTGTATACTAGGGCATGGTATACGCAGTATATTCTTTATATTAAAGGCTTAATCTGATTTACGTTTAATCTTATTGGCAAGATGGTTTGATTGGTACTGTTTCTTCTGCCAGGAGGGTTGTCTCGTGGCTTCTGTTTTGACAGGTAAGCAGTCACTAATAATCGACATTGAAATTCATTAGTTTATACCTTGAAAAATGTTTCTATTATAATAGTATCATTCCTTCTTTATGTATTAACTATAAAAAAGAAGCATTTCCCTTATTGGTTACTTGGCAGAACAGTTTATACAGAAAAGACAAACTAAATACTGCTGGTTTTTTTTTTTTTTTTTTTTTTACATATCAGTTTTCAAAATAGTGAGAAAGTTTTCTTGCCTGCCCAATACTTATTTATTTTTTAAAGTGTCATTATAAAGTCATGGATTTAAACATATGTGAGATATGAAGTGTTTCAATCAATTTGGGTTTTATACATTTTGATTTGTTTTTGTTTGTTTTCCTCTTAAAAGGAGACTTTTGCCATAACTCTAGTAAACTCGCATGGCTTTCTTACCATCTGCTACAGGATGTTTCAGGCTTATTTTGTACATATTCTGCCTCAGTCATGAAATCGCCATTTCTGAAAGATGCCCAGGCACCTCATACACATGTATGAGTTTCAAGTTGCCAGGTCTGGGACTTGAACTGTGGTTGACCAGGTAGGAGTTCAGCGACATAACCATTACATCATCTGCTGGTCCTTCTGTTAGACTCTTCATGCCACAGTCTATCCCCAGCTTCAGCCAGCTCAGATGATGGGCTCATGTATACTCAGGGAGGTCTCCAGAATTGAACTGGTGACCTTCTCATATGCGTCAACTTTGCAGAACATTGCATTTTTATCTCTGTGCCACTGTCCTACTCCTAGGACCATAGACTTTTTATATAACCTCTTCAGTCTTAAATTTGTTATCTTGGGGCCAGCAGGTGGGGGGTAGTGGTTAAGGCACTGGACTTCCACATGGCTGACCACAGTTTGACCTGGCTGCTTGAAAATCACATCGGTTATGCGCATGTGCATGCCCAAAAATCCCGTGATGAGAGGAGGAGAAGGGACTGCTGCATGGCCATCTTCCCTAGGGGATGACTTCTCACTTGCCCTTTCACTGTCTCTCTCAGGTGAAAACACATGCTCTATGGCAAAAACATAAAAAACAAAACAGAACAACAACAAACTGTCATCTACTCTTTTCCTCACCAAGAATTCCAGTTTTCAGAAATGATGGTACGATAAAATATAAATACCCCATAATTATTCTGTTGGTTAGTCCCACAGTATACTCGTAGCAGGGAGTAGGTCAAAATAGCAATACCTACTTCACCAACAATAATATGATTAGTAAAAATAATTTGTGAGTTTTTAAATTTCTGTTTATCATGAGATATATTCATTTGAGAAGTATTTTAATATCACACAGAACTGTTTCTTTGTTGTCATGCCACCAACTGTATGTGTATTAGAGCTATTTGTTTTTTCTCTCTAAATAGACTTTAAAATTTATTTTTATTTTATAATTGTTATACAATATTTACCTGATGTAAAAGTCAATCTATAAATAAGACAAATTCAATAAAGTCTAATTGCTATCCCTTTTCCCTATTTTCACCCCCTTCCAATAAACCATAGGCAATGCTTTTTGTAAGGAAAGAAATTAAGGAGTAAAATAGAGAAGCAAGACATTAAAGGGATATAGAAATGAATTATTATCTGTTGATGATAACATGTTTTGTAACCTCAACTAGACTGGTGTGAAGTGTATTCATACTGGGTAAATTCGATTTACAAGCTAAGTGATGTACAGTGATTAAATGCGTAAAATAAATTAAAATTTAAAAATTACTTCTTTCATGAGTTATTATTTTTTAACACAAATTATGGTTTCACTCTTCTGTTTTTGCTTTGTTAAATATATGTGGAACCTTTAGAAAGTTCATGGAAAATGCATATTATAAAGAAATTACAGATAAATTTCAAAATTCTTTTACCAAAATAAACTCATACTTTAATTCTATTTCACATGAACTTTTGAAATTCCCTCATAAATTGAAACATTCTGTCATCTACCTATCATCTATCTCCTTCTCTTTCGATAAACAGTAGATTACTACACTCATTTTTATGCACTTTGCTTTTTTCACTTCATGCAAAACTCAAAGATCTCACAGTAGCATATAAAGATATTTCTTATTTTTTAAATTGCATAGTATCTATCTTTATTGTACACCATAGTTTATTCAAATGATTTTCTATTGATGGCTATTTGGGTTGGTTTTAGACTGTTGCTATTAAAATAGTCAATGACTACCTTAGCGCATATATCCTTTTACATTTCAAACAGAATAGTTTTAGAATAGATACCTAGAAATGAGATCATTGGGTCAAAGAGTAACAGTCAGGAAATGTTGTTAATTATTTATAAGTTTCCCTCTGATAGGTGGTAAACCATTCTGTCCTTCCAGAGATGATACGAGCGAGTAAAGCTCTGTTTTTATGCTCAACATCTTCCTTGCTGGATAAAACAGCATTTGGCATTTTACTTCATTTACTTTATTTCAAGAATAAGATGAAAAGATAGTTATTCCTGTAAGTGACATCTGTGGAAAAAAGTTTGTATTTTTTGTTTGCTTTTTAAGTTTTGCTATAGGGCATGCACATTTGCTAGAGAGAGAGAGAAAGTGAGAAGGCATCATCGGGGCTGGGGCGGGGCGGGGGGGCGGGAGGTGGGCAGGACACAAGCCCGGGTTGAGAGGACACAATCCCTTCTCCTCCAGTTTCCTCTTGGGATTTGGAGCATGCATACCCATGTGCCCAGTGTGATTTTCAAGCTGCTGGGTTCAGGACTCAAACTGAGCAGCCAGCCATGTGAGATCCAACACCTTAAACTCTGTGCAACCTTCTGGCTTGGAAAAAGAATTTTAATGTAGCAAAAATCTACATAGTTATTTAACTAACTCTTTGCCCTCCTGTCCCCCAGTTAGTCAAGGAATAACATATGGGACAAAAGACTCATCAGCTTATGAAAATCATTGGGCCAGCCCTCCAGTGCAGCAGCTAGGGGAGCCAAATCCCCTGTGGCCGACTGTGGTTGGAATCCCACCCGACACCTTGAAAAACAGACTGGGTGAATATGTGTGAATGTCCAAAACTCCAACAGACTGGAGAAATGGAGAAAAGGTTACGGCACAACCACAGTCCTTCAGGGGGTCTTTTCTCTCTCTCTCTCTTTCTCTTTCTCATTCTCTCGGTTTCTCTGTTAAATTTCTGTGTCTCAGGAAAGAAAAGAAAGATGAAAGAAAAGAATGAATGAAGGAAAGAATAAAGAAAGAGAACAGAAAGAAAGAAGAAACAGAAAGAAAAGAAGAGGAAAGAAAGAAAATGGCTCCATTTCTTTAATGTTTGTTGACTGAGTGGTCAACCACTCTCTCTTCATTTGATTTAAAATGTGTTGACCTCCTTTGCATCCCACTAATCATTGATATGAGTTAGTATGTCTTATCATTTATCCATTCTAAAAGACTCTGCATTGAATACAATGATTCGCCAAATTACACTCTCTACTACAACTATCCATGTCCGTGTTGCTTCCATACTCTCCAAAGACAGTGCTGGTCCACAGATTGTTTGCTACTGCAATGCAATAGGCACAGGAATTCCAGACAGTGTGGAATAACTCTTTCAGTAATTTGATATTGTATTGATACCAAGTGCATGGTCAGCAGACTTTTACAAAGGTATTGACCCACCATGGATTAGAAATATGTTCAAAATGGTCTTTCACCACCGATACTTTAAGAAGCCCTGTTCTGTGACCATGGTTCTTCCCCTATCGTTATCCTGAGTCAATAGTTCTGCATATTCTGTTTGCAGGGTCTCCTTTCATCCTGTTTAATCTTCTAATAAAACCATCCCTCTCGGTCTAATTTAGGGTTTCCTAAAGTGGACCAGGATGTAGAGTTATAGATGTTTTGTGTCTTCCCTGCAGAACTTCCCAGGGCCTTTGTATGCTATGTGTGTTACCAGTCTTTCGGAAGTACTATCTCAAAGACACTTGCCTATGGAAGCCTCTTTTGTGAAGTATTTTTCATGGGCCCAGGTTTGCATAAGAGACACAGAAGGAAACCCTAGTATGGGCTCAGGATTTTCTTTGTACAAAAATATCAGTGTTTCACAATTCCTGCTCAGCCTCGGTGGCACAGTTAGTAAGCATACGGAAACACTGGAAACCACATGGTGGTCTGAGGGTTCAAATCCTGCGGAGTGGGAGGACATGGCAAAGGGGACTGATTATGACATGGTGAGACTCTGTTGAGGGTGTTTCTCTCTCTCTCTCTCTCAGGTATGTACACATGCTTTCTATGTTGAATAAGTAAACTTTGAAAAAAATTATATAGTGACATCAACTCACCAAGGCTCTAAATAAAAGTGGGCCAAACAAACGAGCAGAACACCCTAAGACTTTAGATCACTAGGCATGTCTTAACCTTTAAACTTTTATTCCATCTCTTCAAAATACATAGTTATTTATTCAATACTGAAAGATTACTTCAAAACTATATCCTGTGAATTTTTTTAAGAGGTTTTTGCTTTAGGACTTACCTGCTTGTGAGAGAAAGAGAGAGAGAGAGACAGAGGGATAAGTAAGAAATCACCCCCCACACACACACACACTCCAGGGGGAATGGTCATGCTACAATTCCTTCTCCTCCATTCTTCTCTCAGGATCTTGGGTATACATGCATACGAACCAGGTGTGAGCTTCAAGCCACCAGGTCTAGAACTCGAATCATGGCTGACCATGCGAGACTCCAGCAACATAACCACTAAGCCATCTGCTGGCCTCTATCCTGTAAAGTTTTTTTTATAGCCTGCTCTGCTATTGGATCATTTTCATTTTCCAGAAGTTTTCCCATGTGACTGTTCTAAATCTAACAGGCTTTAGTATAGACTTCATCATAATTGAAATCATTTTCTGTTTCTAAAATATGAATACTTCAAATTTCCTTTTCTATTTTAAATAATTCCAAGGCTAGAAATTTCTATACATTCAACCTTTGTTTTCCAAGAGCAGAATATTTCCATAGTAGCTTTCGATCCATGTAATGCAGACATAAAGAGCCTGTTTTGGAAGCAGCTACACCTGGGCACAGGTGTAGAATGAGTAAAACATCTGAAGAGACAGTGACTATTTCAAGCAGATTTTACTTTGATGAGTTGAACTTCTGGGAGTGGCATCCTAATCTCTTTCTCATCATCTTTAATTAGGTCCAGTCATGCCCTATTTGCAAAAAGAATTCTAAAAGACAGTTTCTAATGTTCTGTTGGTAGTTTTTCAATTAACATTAGTTATTATTTCTTCTCATCACCAAAAGTATATTTATTGCAGAAACATCAGAAAATATAGAAAAATAAATATAGAAAACAAAAATAATAGCCAGTGAAATCTCCTGACATAAAAACTGGAAACATTCTGGTGTCCTTACTTCTGATGTTTTCCCTAATACACACAATTTACATTTGCAATACACGCACACACATTCTACATGCATTGTACATACTGCGTTTTTTTTTTTTAAGAGAGATTTTTGCTAAGGGCTTGTGTACTTGCCAGAGAGATGGAGAGAGTCAGACAGACAGAAAGAGATAAATCACCTCCTAGAGGGATGGCCACACTACAATCCCTTCTCCTCCATTCTCCTCTCGGGATTTTGGGCATACATGCACACACACCTGGCATGAGTTTTAAGGCACCGGGTCTGAGACTCAAATCACGGTTAATGACTGAGCCAATGGGCCAGGCCCTCTTGCCTCAGTTAGGAACATCTCTGAAGGGCCACGCCAGCTCCAGAGCTCCTGTGGGAAGGCTGAGCCCTCTGTTACAAATGCTGAGAAGCTGACACACTGGAAGCAACTTCCCCTCTACCCAATCATGCTTTGGTTCGCTTCCTTAGAGATCCCGGTATTGGCTGCGCGAGTGTTTCCCAATAGCCTTCTGCAAGCAAACCTCAGTCTCAGAGTCTGGTACCTGATTGCCTGACCTAAGACCACACATTACATGTTTATGTATTTTCTTTTGTGGGAATGCATGTTTATATCCTTTTTTCCATAGTTTCATTTTGGTTTTTAGATAGTAGCTAACTAGTTCAGTAGTACATGCCACTGAACCCTTTCTCCAGGTTGACCAGGGGATTAAACCCTGTCTCCCATGTGGCCCCAGCCTGCCAAGCACAGCCTCTTAGTAGAAAGTGTCACTGTGACTGGGCCATCCATTTTTTAATTGAGTGAGGTTTTGTTTTTTTTTTCTTTTTCCTTATTGACTTGTGAAAGTTAGTTATCTATTCTTTATTAATTTTATAGCAACTGTCTTCTACGGTGTGTCCTGTCTTTGCATTATCTTAACGGTGACCCTTGAAGTGGCAATCGGATTTTTATGATAGTTTTAACTTGTCAATCGTTCTGTGTATTTATTTATTTGCTAGCATGTGTATGAACTCACAGAGGCAGACAGAGAGAGGAAAAAGTATCCCTCCTGGTCATACAGGAATTCACCCTCTTACATCTCTCTCTCTACTTCCAGAATTTTGGGACACACACACACATGATCAGCAAGTCTTGGACTCAAATCCCATAAAATGCCATATGAGATTCAGTCGCTTTAACCACCAGGTCACAGAGCCGGCCTGTTTATCTTTTCTTGCATGATTTTTTGTGTGTTTTATTTAAGAAAGACTCCCCTACTCTGAGATCAGTAATATATTCTCCATATTCACTTTAAAATGTTCCTTGCTTTGTCTTTCACACAAATCTTTAATAATCTATAGGGAACTTATATTTGTAAGTAATGCTAAATAAGATTTATTTATTTAAAAATATTTCTTTTTAAAAGGAACTCATAAATATCCATCTTGCTAAACTCTCCTACTTCTAATAAGGTTTTGGTTATTTTTGAAAAGCTTTTTATGTTAAAAACTACATCCTCATTGAGAAATGACAATTATGTCTTTTTCTCTCGCTTTTATTTTTAATCCTTTTTCTTTTTTTTCCCCACTAACTAGAAATTCAAATTCAATCTTGAATAAAATGATGAATCATGGATATTCTTATCAAGTTCCTGACTTTAGAGAAAATTCTAGACTAAGAAAGATATTTACTTTATCTTTTTGATGGTAACCCTTATCAGGCTGAAGGCATGTTTATTTCTCCTTTTCTAATGTTAAAAATCATATTGGATGCTGAAACTGATCATATACCTACTTACATGTACCATATATTTTGAATTTTTTAATGGTTAATGGATACTTACAGACTTTCCTAATGCTCCACTGTTCTTGTATAAATGTGATAAATTCCACTTAGTTATGACATGTTACCTTTTTCATATGCCTCCCGAATCATTTTGTCCATGTGTTGTTTGAAAAGTTTGTGCCTATGTTCCCACACATCAGAATAACTTACCTTACTCTCCTTACTCTCCTTTGTCCTACCTTTTTTTTTTTTTTTTAAAGTTTATTTCGTTTACTCCTTGAGAGTGAAAGAGTGAAAGGGGCCTGGAGTCTGCCTGTTATAACGAACCTACCTTCACAGTGATCAGTCTTTGTTTATGAAGGGCGAGCCCCATGACAGGAATACCTCTTGAAAGTCCTACCTCCCAATATGCCTGGCAATTAAATTATCAACATATGCTTTTGTTAAGTTATGTTTTTTCAGGAATGCTCACATGTGATCTGAGGTTTAAGTTTATTGCTAAAGTTATTTATGCTATTACCTTCTTTTTAAAAGTAACCTAATGGATATGTGTTATATTCCTTATTATTTTCTAACATTACTTTTAGTGCTATCTCTATTTACCGTCTTGAATGTATTTCTCTATTTCGTTATTCTTCTCAATAAACCAACTTTTGCCTTCCTTGCTGTCTTTATTGTATTGTGCTTTCTTTTTCTTTCTTTTTTTTCTTCCTTCCTTCCCTCCTTTCTCTCTCTCTCCTCTCTTTCTTTTCCAGAGGGTATGTACATTCAACAGAGAGAAACAAAGAGAGAGAAAGTGAGAAAGCACCTCCCCTGGGGGACGGTCATGCTGCAATCCCTTCTTCAATCCTCCCTCCCTTTCTGATGCTGGGCACACATATACACGTGCCCAGCATGTTTTTCAAGCCACAGGGGTCCAGACCCTAATAGCAGGTCTGGCACATTGGGTCCAGCCTGCTTAGGCATATACTCACTGGCTGGCTCCCGACATTTTCTTTTCTTTTTTTTTTTTCTTTTTGGAGAGGTTTTTGCTATAGGGCACGTGTGCTCGCCAGACAGACAGAGAGAGACAGAGAGACAGAAAGCGAGAAATCACCCCCCAGGGGGGATGGCCACGCCGCAATCCCTTCTCCTCCATTCTCCTCTCGGGATCTTGGGCACGCACGCACACGTGCCCGGCGTGAGTTTAAGCCACCGGGTCCAGGACTCGAACCACTGTCAACTACGTGGGAGTCCAGTGACATAGCCATTATGCTAACTGCTGGTCCCCCGACATTTTCTTTAAAACATAAGCAAGTAAGGATACCCTAAGGATTCCCTCAAGGTACAACTTTAGCAAAATCCTACAAGTTTTGTCCTTCAGCATTATTATTGTTTAGTTCTGGTGCATTTTTTTTTTTAAATTCCACACAAGTTCCTCTTTAGCCACTTGGATTTACATGATTTTGTTTTCAAATAATCTGGTTTTTTTTCCTTTTGTTATTGACTTCTAATTTAATTGTCTCTACAGAAAATGTGGTCTATATGATATTGGTGCTTTGAAATTAGTTAAAGGACTTACTTTATGACTTCATATGTAGTGGTTCCACGTGTATTTGAAAATGAGGTATTCTTTGATTGCGATAGTCCATAAACATTCTGCATCACATTCTTAGTCGTGCTTTTCCGATAATCTTGTTTCACTCATCTTTTGGCCACTGGGAAGAGGTTAACTGAAATACTTCACTATGATCATGGAATTTGTCATTTTATCCTGACTTTTACCCCAAATTAGCCAGCTTATTTTCAGATATTTTAGTGAGACATAGACATTTAGGCTTTTACATCTTCTCGGCAAATTGAAACCTTCAGTTCAAGGTTATATCCTCTTCCCTGGCACAGTCCACGCCCAAGGGACATAGCGCCCTTTGTGCTAAGTGGAATGCTAAGATGTGCCCCAAGACCCTGCCCCCTTGCTGCACACACTTCCTAGTCCCTGGCGCTGACCTCGATGGCTCAGCTGACTTTAAGAAAAGGAAGTGATCTGGCCCGTCTTGATCTAATCACATAAGCTTTTTAGAAAGTACAGAGTTTTCACTGGCTGGGGACAGAAGCACAAGTCGGGGATTTGAAGCATGAGGAGAGATGTGATGCGAAGGAGGGTCTGTGTCACTGAGATGGAAAGGATCACAGGGCAAAGACCTCAGGGTGGCCTCAAAGAACAGAAATGGGTCCCTCGTTACCAGCCAGCAAGACAGAGGAGACCTCCATCCTAGAGCAACAAGGAAATTAATTCTGACAACAACCAGAAGGTGCTCAAGTCAAATCTCTCCCTAGATAAGCCTCCAGGTGAGGATGCAGCCTGTCAACACCTTGAGATGAGCTTTACGAGACCCCAAGCCCACAGCCCAGCCATGCTGTACCAGGCTCTGAGCCATGTCCACTGCAGGATGATCAATTGGTGTTTTTCTAAGCCCAAGTTTACAGTAATTTGTTATGCAGCAATAGAAAAACTAATATCCCCTTTTTATCTTTAAGAAAGCACTTCATCTTGACATTTATTTTAGTTGTCATAATGGTAGTTACACCAATTTCTTTTCATTAGTATTTTGGATGTATATTTTTCATACCTTTATTATGAGGTTTTTCATATTATAGTTTGGGCATTGTTTTATAAGCAGTATGCACTGAACTTTAAAAATTCAAACTGGAATCTTTGTCCCAACATAAGAATTTTGTCCAAATACATGTATAATAATTACTAAGATGTTTGAACTTGGGACCTACAGTTAGCATAATGGCTATGTGGCTGAACTCCCATGTAGTCAACCGTGGTTCAAGTCCCAGATCTAGTGGCTTAAACTCATGCCGGGTGCATGTGCATGCGTGCCCAGGATCCCAAGAGGAGAATGGAGGAGAAGGGATTGTGGCGTAGCCACACCCCCCCCCGGGGGGTGGTTTCTTGCTTTCTATCTCTGTCTCTCTTTGTCCTTCTGACCAGCACACGTGCCCTATAGCAAAAACCTCTCAAAAAAAAAAAAAAAGTGTTTGAACTTGAATACACCAACTTTTTTTGCCTGTGCTTTTTGTGTTATTTTTCTCTCCTTTTTTGCCTTTAAAAGTTGGTTTAGTGTTTGCTTTTTTGTTATCATCAAACAGCTCATTTTTTTATGTTTTCAGAAGGTGTACATTCTAACTCTGTTCTTTTAGTGGCTATCCTTGAAATTTTACTATGCATAATTAGTCAGAATATGGGAATTATCATGAATTTGCATGTTATGTTTATACATGGGACCATGTAACTTCCCTCTAATATTTAAATTTACCAATCATGCGACCCAAGTGAGAAATTTCCCAGTGATTCTTTGCCTTCTAACTTTACCCATGCCCAAACAGATGGGGGGGGAATGTCTTCACATTCCTCCTACCTCTTCCCTGTCAGTGCTGATGTCATTTTATTTATTTATTTATTTGTTTATTTATTTATTTAGAGAGATTTTTGCTATAGGGTATGTGGGCTCTCTGGAGACACAGAGAGACAATAAGAAAGAAAGTAAGAAATCACCTCTCCCCTCAAAAGAGGATGACCACATCAAGAAAGAAAGTAAGAAATCACCTCTCCCCTCGAGAGAGGATGGCCACATGACATTCCCTTCTCCCTTCTCCTCCACTCTTCTCTTGGGATTTCGGGCACACATATACACATGCCTGGCATGAGTTTCAAGTTGCTGGATCTGGGACTTGAACTGCAGTCAGTCATGTGGGAGTCCAGCACCTTAACTACTATGCCACCTATTGGCCTGCTGATGTCATTGTATCCAACTGGGTTCAGAGTCTATAATTCCTGCTTGTTACATGCCCTTATGCAAAATGCTTGTACGCTGAGCCTTATTTTGCTCTTATATAGGGGGATTATAAAACCCAGCCTATTGGGAATTTTGTGAGTGGCAAATAAGATAATATATGTATAGCACTTAGATAACTGCCTAGAATTCAATAAAATCATTCTTTCTATTTATGACGTATTGATTTAATTTTTTTGGATCATAACTTCCCTTGCTTAAGTAACTTCTTTTTTTTGGAGAGGTTTTCATTATAGGGTGCGTGCGCTTGCCAGAGAGACAGAGAGAGACATAGAGACAGACAGCGAGAAATCACCCCCCAGGGGGGATGGTCACGCCGCAATCCCTTCTCCTCCATTCTCCTCTCGGGATCTTGGGCACGCACGCACATGCACCAGCGTGAGTTTTAAGCCACCAGGTCCAGGACATGAACCGCGGTCGACTACGTGGGAGTCCAGCGTCATAGCCATTACGCTAACTGCTGGTTCCCAAGTAACTTCTTTTTTTAAAAAGAATTATTTGTTTAATTTTATTACTATTATTTTTTTCAAAAAATGTGCTGGAAGGGCACATGTGCTCACCAGAGAGAGAGAGAGAGAGAGAGAGAGACATGAGAAAAGAAAAGTGAGAAAGCAAGCTGCCGGGTCTGGGATTCAAGCTGCAGTTGGCCATGTGGGTCTAGCTCCTCAACCACCACACCACCTGCTGGCCCCAAATAACTTCTTCCTTCTACTGTGTGTATCTTTTGTCTCACTGAATTATACTCTGAAAGTAGACATGGTATTCTGCTGAAGGCCTTGCTGTGTAAGGCTCTTTCCATTTTCAAGTGGTCCCTAGGGAGTACCAGTCTGCATGCCATAATACTTTCAGAGGTAGCATGCCATGGAACGAGTGAGCATCAATAAACTATGATCCCAGAGAAACTGCTATCACCATTAACAACCAAGAAGGACAGGGCAACTTGAGCAAGTTCATGTAAATTGAATTCCATGCCATTTTTAACCTATGTATTTGGACTTAAGTGAAAGCCAAGAAGAGAGCATGGCTCCAAATAGGCTTTCAAAAAAGGTTCATGCGATTTTAGTAGCTTTCTAAATTTGACCACGAATGCTTATACCTTTTAATTTAGTGGATTTGAAATGCTTGGCTTCAAGTAGCATGTTGTAAGAAGGTTATTTCTGGACCATCTCCATGTGTAATGTATAAAATTAGCATCCTTCTTTGGCAATTGTACCTCTTCATTTCAAAGCTAACCCAACTCATCAGATTGTTATAAATGAAGACTAATTAAATGTTCCTCTGCTTTCAGTTTAAATTCTTTAATAGCACAGATACCTAGAGGTCAAATTTGCATGACTTGAGTCAGATAAACGATCAGTGGTATTACAATGATTCCAGAGCACATAAAGTTAAAAACAACAGCAACGGAATCACTGCTTTATGATCACATTAAAGCCACAATGTAATTATAATCGTTCATCCTCAAAGATCCCACCCAAGTGTGAAAAGAAGAAAGTCTGCTTAAAAGACAGCTTAGACCTCACATTTCTTTCTTTTCTGAAGTGGAACAGCTGCGATGGAAGCTGCTCAGTGTCTGCCCTCCACCAGATCCACGAAAAATATCCCAACCATGGCTAAGATAGCTGGAGCCCATGTGAGTAGAGAAGTCGGAGCTTCTAAAAAGCATGTAAATCGTCACTAAATAACAGCATATTAAGATATGTCCAAGGTCACCACTGCCAGGGGCAGGCAGGAGAATTCTTTGAAGGCTGAAAAATACTCAGAAAACCATGCTGTTTCCATTTTTCAAGGAACTGGGATCATTACAGGCAGGAAAATGTTGAATGTGGGAATAGACAAGCAATATAACAAGGTTTGATTGTGTTTCTCCTTTCAAAAAGTTCCACCCAAATGAGAAAATTGAATCATTCTGCAGCAAGATCTCATAGAAAATAATCTATGCAGCACTTGAGAGGAGAGTTGCATGTAGACCCTATGCTTGTTTTTAGCAATCTATATAGTGAGGGCGACTTCTCTTTGAGGCACTTGGAATTATTACTTTTATCTCATTATTTTCAACAGCCTTGTAAGGCAAAATCATTTCAAAGATAAGAGAAGAAGGTAAAGAAGATTAAAGAGATAGCAATCATAACATTTCTATCATTTGTCTGGCATTAACAGAGCCCCAGATAGCAAATGAGTGAATTAGGAAACATTACGTCACTGCATACAGACAACAATCACAAGGACAAGTCAGATGACTCCAATGTTAGAAGCTAGAAATGAAAACCCAAAGATGTGTAATAATTTCTCCTCATAGACAAGTTACAAAGGGATGGCAGAGTCAGAATCTGAGCCCATGCTTGTTTGGTTCCAAAACCTTGACTTCTCCTTTTGTTGAAAGTTCTCTAATGAGTTAAATATAAATGAGAAATGATAACATTAAAAAACCAAAAGTAACTAAAATAAAGTGTTTTCCAAGACATTCTCTAATGAAAACTCTCTCCCCAGGCACTATATTCTTGAGTCTAGGAAACGTCCAGGCTGACAACAGGATGATAATGAAGAGTCCCATTCACTCCATGTTAATAGTGGGGCTACACTGCGATGCATCCCCTGAGCCTAAAGGGTTAAGCCATTGCCGGAAACTGGTACCTGTGTAGTGAGTTACCATCATTGCTGGTGGCCTGGGGTTGGAACAAAATCTGGGATGGCCCTGCCAGATCCTGTCTTGTAGCTCATGGAGGACTGACCATGGTGACCTTGGACCTCCTGCCTTGGTGGTTGTCACTGCCACTGCTGTACACTGGTACCCAGGCCTTTGTGTCCCTTCCAAGACGGGAGGGAGGGC
The DNA here is from genome assembly GCF_000334495.1 of Tupaia belangeri chinensis. NCBI lineage: Eukaryota > Metazoa > Chordata > Mammalia > Scandentia > Tupaiidae > Tupaia > Tupaia belangeri. The sequence goes on along the minus strand of NW_006208670.1, from coordinate 2,273,535 downwards.
GCTACCAGCTTACAGCGTCTGCCAGGGATGCTGGTGCTCCTCTTTCCATCCCTGATGCTCCTTTCCCAGGTCTAAGCTGGCCCTCAGCATGGCTGGCTAAACACAGGCTTCAGGAACCTTCCTCTTGGAACCACTCAACTCAACCCCTGCTCTTTTCACCCTCATAGCGAAGATCTCTCTTTATCTCAAAGACCATTTTACCTGGCTCTAGGCCTTGGAGACATGTGCTTTTCTAACAAGTCTTTACTGATAAGTTCACCAGTAACCTGATGTGGTGGTAAATTTCTTCTGCTAGATTAATTTGAGAAGAAATCCAGTATCTCCCCTCTTTTCATCAGGGGAGCCACCCCAGCACTGGATTTCGGAAAGATCGAGTTCTCGCTGCGATGGGCTGCTGATGTGGGGAGTTGATAACAGCGCCTTATGCTGCAGAGCGAGTAGGGAATTGGAATCCTGTGCCACCAAAGACTGATGTTGTGAAAGTTACTGAACTTCTGTGTGACTCCGTTTTTCATTTGTCAGACAAAGAGACTACGGCTATCTCTTCACAGGTTTTGCTGTGAGGACTAAGGGAATTACAAGTGCTTATAATAAAAGATGTTGACTTATCAGTGTTACTTGATGTGTGTTCAATAATAAAATAGAGGGGACCGGCAGTTAGTGTAATGGCTATGTCGCTGGACTCCCATGTAGTCGACACAGTTCGCATCTCAGACCCAGCGGCTTAAAACTCACGCCGGGCGCGTGTGCATGCATGCCCAAGATCCCGAGAGGAGAACGGAGGAGAAGGGATTGTGGCATGGCCATCCCCCCTGGGGGGTGATTTCTTGCTTTCTATCTCTCTGTCTGTCTGGCGAGCACACGTGCCTTGTAGCAAAAACCTCTCCCCCCCAAAAAATATTTAAAAAAATAATAATAAAATAGGGAGGATCTCTATCAGAGTTTTTCCACAATATTGTCATAAAAGGGAATGAAATGAGGCCATGAACTCTAAGAATTAATGAGAACAATAGGGTGATTCTGGAGACTGGGCAGGGAAGACCCACAACTGTCAGTACAACAGAGGTCGCGTTGCCCTGAGAGCCGTCGTGTGAGGTTCGCGGTTTGGTGCCTGTGTAGGCTGGTCCTCCTGGCACCATAGCCTTACAGGCTCTGTCATCTGAGGTTGGTATGGACCGAGTAGAATGGCAGGAGGGCTGGGATCTTAAATAACCCATGCAGGCCTGAGCATAATATCTTCACAGCAGCCCGAGAACCTAGGCCCTCTGCAGTACTCTGGATTGCGAAAGCCCCTTGGGACCTTGGAGAAGAAGAGGTAGGGAGGGATGTTTGAAATAGAAAGTTGACTATCATTTTTGTGGTATGGTAGCTAGATCTAGATTTAATTATTTGAAAACAAGCAAACAAAAAAAGGGACTGGCCTTTTTTCCTCAAATCTGTCAGCTCTGTGGACTTCTTCTGTTCTTTCTTCTGGCTGCTTTGCAAGTATCCAGAATAACCGGAATGTTTGGATAATTCTGCCAAGCACTATGGAATTTCATCACGAACTGTGCCGAGTGGGAAAGCGGAAAACGTTCGAGCAACATGGGAGTGCGCACTGAGAAGAGAGCTGCTATTTTCCACCCAAGTTTGCCTTTCTCAGGATATAGAAAGGAGTGAAACACCTACTGCCTCGCTGACACCCTTTTCATAACATAAGGAAGAATCCTGATGAAGGTTAGGGTCTCTTTAGTGGGGAAGTATTCCTCTTCTGAAAAGATGTTCTGGTTACTTTCAGGCATTAACTGTGGCCTCTACCACGCAGAACCACCGAGATGCATGCTGGGAGGTGAAACGGAGAAGCCCCAGAGACTACTGCACTGCTCCCTTCTCCTGGGAATTCACTGGAGACCTTGTAAGAAGTGAGGGAAACCATTTTTAGGAATGAAGCTCTTAGATCTAACTTCTCCAGTTATCTTAAATAGCATGTTTGATTCTCCTCATAATATTCTAGTGGTTAAAATATAAGCTTAATGCTGAAGTACCTTGGTTCAAATCCAGGCTATTCAGCTTACTGGATGTGAGACATTGAGCAAGTTGTTAAACTTCTCTGTATCTCAACTCCCCGACCCCCTTGAAAAGGGAACGCTAATAGTTGTTTAATGTCTATGAGGATTAAATATATAATACACTCGTAATTAAATATATACAAGGCACTTGTTATCATTTTGACATGTGAAAAGGACTAAAGAAATATTGGCTATTATTCTTTTTTTTTAGAGGGAGAGAGATTTTTGCTAAAGGGCATGTGTGCTACCAGAGAGACAAAGACAGAGAAACAGAAAGTAAGAAATCAACCCCCAGTGGGGATGGCACACATGCCCCGCATGAGTTTTAAGCCTCCGGATCCAGGACTCAAACCACAGTAGACTATGTGGGAATCCAACAACGTAACCATTACGCCATCTGCTGGGCCCTATTATTCTTTTAATAATATGGTCTTTATATCCTAAGGGATACCCAAAGCAGTCACTCCTGGTCACATATGTATGCATATTTGTGGCCCAGCACATTGGATCCTATGGTTTCTACATTGAATATGGGGTCCTAGCTGGAATTGAAGCTCTGTTTACTGCTAGAGATAAGAAAAGGCTAGCTATTCTGAGTGACTTGTGGTGTAGACTACCCTGGTCTATTGTTTTGTAAGACAGAACTTCTGAGATCGGTGAGGAACTACCTGAGAAACAAGCTCATCTTGACAGAGCATTATCAGGTACAAAGCATATTGATTAGGGCCAGCAGGTGGCACAGTGGTTAAGGTACAGGACTCCCACATGGTCGACTGCAGTTTGAATCCTGGACTTGGCAACTTGAAATTCACACCAGATGTGTGTACATGTGAGCCGAAATTCCCAAGATGAAAATGGAGACGGGATTGCAGCATGGCCATCCTCCCCAGGAGGTGATTTCTCACTTTCTCTGTCTCTTTGGTGAGCACACATGTTCTATAGGAAAAATCTTTCTTTCTCAAAAAACAAACAGAACCTAGGAAAGCATGGTTGACTAAAATCAGTGGAGAGGGGATGGATGCTTTTGAGTATGTCAGAGAACTAGTCTGCCCTCCCCAAATCCCTGCTGTACTGAGTCCTACAAAAATTAGGGGCTGAAAGCACTATTTTCACAGAAACCTCTGCTAGATCGTTCTGTGGAATCCTCAAGAAAATCTGGACTGGAATGGTTCTCCTGCCTGCAGGAGTAGAGAGTACTAATGGGTGGAGGCCACGTTTGCTAGGCAAAGGGGCCTAGGAAGATCCACTCGGATCCCTGAGAGCTGTCCATGGGGAAATCCGAATGCTTTCTTTTGGTAAGGAAGAGGGCCTGGGAGACCAGAGGACTGGGGGAAAGTGCAGTTGACTGTCATCCTGGGTGGTCCAAGTTGTCTGAGCAAGCGTAAAGATGTTTCAGAAGGGCTGGAATGGCTGCATCTGTATTTCAAAATTCTCATCTTTGGTAGAATTTGTTCCTCTT
>NW_006208670.1:2227104-2270016 GCF_000334495.1 Tupaia belangeri chinensis | reverse complement strand
ATATGTGCTCATATGGACTTTTTTTTTTTTTTTTTTAAGAGGTTTTTGTCTTAGGGTGCATGTGCTCATTGGAGAGAGAGAGATAGAAAAAGTGAGAGGGAAATTGAGAAATCACCTTCCTAGGGGGATGGCTACGCCTCAATCCCTTCTCCTCCATTGTCCTCTCAGGATTTTGGGCATGCACACACACAAATGTGCCTGGTGTGAGTTTCAAGGCACCAGGTCTAAGAATTGAACTGCAGTCGGCTATGTGGGAATCCACTATGCCATCTGCTGGCCCCTCACATGGGCATCTTTGCCTTTGGCCCAGAGAAAGCCATAGTCCTCTGAAGGAAATAATGCATGTGGTTTGCTCTCGGCCTGTATTTCAAACAGCTTTTCCCTCTGTGGGTGCAGCTAACAGCCGATAGACTCTCGTCCCCTTCACTCAAACTTCTACTCCGCTCTGCCCTCCCTTCTTGGTTTTCCCATCAAAAACTTTTGTTCACAAAGTCCTCTTTTAAGAAAGAGACATTTGTCTTAAGGATCAGGCACTCCCCCCCTCTAAAAAGAATGAGATGAAGAAACAGTTACTGTTAGCGTGAGACTAGGAAGTGTATGCCACAGTGTCGCTCCAGGGGTGGGGTCTGACTCCCACTGAACCCTGGCCTGTCCGCATTGTCTAGAGACCAGTGGTGGGGCCCGGTCAGAATACCGCCATGGACAGAGTGTGGCGTAGATCATTTACAGAAGATTAGCTCACAATACTCCTGGAAATGAAGAAGTCTTGCGGGGTTTGGGGTCAGAGAGCCTTCACCTCGGCCCTGCTCTCGAGCTTTGGTTTTTGTCCCAGGCTTATTCCTTGATTCTCAACTTTCTAAAATCTGGTAAAACCTCTTATTCTGATGACTTCCTGATGGAGTTCTCTCCAGGCCACCTCCCCGTGAGCTATTGAGATCTTCCGCACATCGCAGCGGTTGGATTATCCAGCCCTTAGATAGAAAGGTTCAATCTATTGCCCAGTGCCTTGACCCTCGTCCTATTTATCTGATGTTGCTAATGTGACTTAATCTAGCCAACGAAAAGAAAAAAGAAAAAAACAAAACGAAACAAACAACACATCTGCCGGGTGTCACACCACAATGTGGAGGAGCCTGTCTGTCTACAAAGCTTGCTGCTCAGTTGTATACGATGTGTGGGTTTGGAAAGGAGAATGGATTTGTTGTTTTAGTGCAAAGCTGCAAAGTTTGAGAGTGCTAAGAAAATGGGACCGAGCCCCAGGAGACCTGCTCAGTTCTTGGGAAAAGTTGAGGCTCTGGAGATAGGACTCTACCCATAGAAGGCCACAGAAAATCTGAAACAAAATAGGATTTTGGCTCTCAGATACACTGCAGAGGCAACAAGAAAAACCCGTCATGTGGCAGGATACTTAGCCGCGGGAATAACTTTATCGACAGTCACAGTGAGAACTTCCTGCAGGCCGAGCGCCATGCTCATCACTTTATGTTAATTATTTTCATTTATCCTCATTTTAACTCTGAGTATTGGGGTCAAGGACCTTCCCTCTTGATGCAGAAATTGCAGCTGTGAGACTTAAAGGTTTCTGACAGAGGAAGAGCCAGGGTTCAAATCCAAATGAACATTCTGCCCAGCCTGTGCATATAGTATACTATTAGCAAATCCTCGTTTAAAAACCCTAACGACTCGCAGTATAGATTGCTCAGAATGTGAGACCTACTTAGATTCTATCACAGGAAGAGATGGGTGGCTAAATTATTCGGGTATTTGGAAAGACTGAAAACTTTTCCACAAAAGACTTTGGATTATATCAAGAATACACTTAGGGACTAGCAGATGGCGTAATGTTTACATTGCTGGACTCCCACGTAGTTGACCATGGTTTGAGTCCTGGACCCGGTGGCTTAAACTCACACTGGGTGCATGTGTGTTTGTGCTCGAGATCCCAAGATGAGAATGGAAGAGAAGGGGGTTGCCACATGGCTGTCTCCTGGGGTGGTGACATAAGAGTCACAGCTTAGCCAATAAATCAATGAGTAGTAAAACAAGAGGGGGCAGTGGGCCACTGCATGTCATAGACTATGAGGGTGATGGGCCCAAGACATGAGGAGAAGGATAATAACAGGGGGAAGTGTCTGTCATAAACTCAGATACTGATAACATTCACTGGGATAGACGCCATTGGCCAAGAGCCAAGAGAGAAGCTGGGGAGTGTGTCAGTAGGTGAACGGGCAGAATTTGGGATGAGTGTCCACCTCAGGGACTTGATAGATTGTTCAACAAATGCACGAGTTCAATGTTTGTGTGAAGAGAAAATGAGTCCAATTAAAAATTGTGGTAAACATGGACTCGTACTGGTAATAATTCAATTCACATTGACGGGTATAAAGATACATCACCATTTTTAATTGTTTTAAACACCGTATAATTATTGAATTAGTATACTACCAGCCAATATACATCAAGTGCTCTCTAAATACCCGAATACTGTGGTGTGTGTTCATTGAATGATTAGAGGTGGAATTTGAATCTACGACTTCTGGCTCCATCTAGAGTGTATGTGGACTTCTCCACTCTGCCTTCTGGGCCCTTCTTCTCAAGGGTAGGTGGGTAGAACGTGGCCAAATTAACGTGAAAAGAGAGTTTCAGCCATGGGTGAGGAGAGGCAAATATTTGTCTACACAATGTCATGGCCCTTACTGAGACTTCTGTAGCTGTTCTTCCTGCAAGCTGATTTTCTCGGAAGTGTAGCCGCCATATGACAGAGTGGACCTCTTTGCTATCTGCTCTGCCCTTTACTATTTGGGTACTCTGTCTTTAAAACAGATCACGATCAATCCCTTGAATGAATAATGAACTTTTTGGAGGACAAAAGGTCTTGGTTAATGTGGGTAGCAAATAACTAAGCTGGTATTGGAGTGATGAATCAGATAACCCTGCCCAGGTTAAGTACATGGTGATGTACTATCAGTTTTTCTCTCTCCCTTCCTCTCTTCTGACTTTCCTTCTCTTTCACAGCTTTATTGGAGTATAATATATAATATATATATATATACACACACACATAATGTTTTAGAACATTCCATCACCCCAAAAAGTTCCCTCATGTCCATATATAATTAATCTCTGCCCCCAATCCCAGCCCTGGGCAACTGCTGATATGTCTTCAGTCTGTATCAGTTCACCTCTTCAAAAAACATTTCATGTGTGTGGGACCAGCAGATGGCATAATGGTTACATTGCTGGACTCCCATGTAGTCGACCAGTTCAAGTACCAGACCTAGCGGCTTAAAACTTATGCCGAGTGCATGTGCATGTGTGCCCCAAATCCTGGTGCCCAAAATCCTGAGAGGAGACTGGAAGAGAAGGGATTGCAGTGTGACCATCCCCCTTGGGGGGTGATTTCTCGCTTCCTTTCTCTCTCTCTGGTGAGCACACGTGCCCTACAGTAAAACCCTCTCTTAAAAGAAAAAGATATTTCATGTAAATAAAATCATACAATACGTAATCTTTCATGTCTGACTTCTCCCACTTAGCGTGTTTTTTTGAGGCCCATCCATCATGTAACAAGTATCAACACTTCATTTCTTTTTTTTTTTTTTTTTTTTGGAGAGATTTTCGCTATAGGGCGCGTGCGCTCACCAGACAGACAGAGAGAGACATAGAGACAGAAAGCGAGAAATCACACCCCAGGGGGGATGGTCATGCCGCAATCCCTTCTCCTCCATTCTCTTCTCGGGATCTTGGGCACGCACGCACACGCGCCCGGAGTGAGTTTTAAGCCACCGGGTCCGGGACGCGAACCGTGGTCGACTACGTGGGAATCCAGCGACATAGCCATTACGCTAACTGCTGGTTCCCAACACTTCATTTCTTATGGCCATGTAACGCTCCACTGTATGGGTCCACCGTATTTGTAATCTATTCTCTAACTGACGAACTATCAGGGAGTCTCCATTTTTGGGGTATTGTGAATAATGCTGCTATGAACATGCTGCCCCTCATGTGTAGGTTCCTAGAAGCAGAATTGCTGGGTGGTATGGAAAGTTGAACTTTTAAAAAAACTGCCCAAATAACTCTGGAATAGCTGTACCATTTTACATTCCCACTGGCAATGCATGAATGCTCTGGTTTCTCCATCTACATCCTTCCGTTATTCGGTAATGTCTATTTTAAAAATTAAGTTCACTCTAATTGCTATAGAGTGGCATCTTACCGTACTGTGATTCTGTGATTTTATTTTTAAGTTAGTGGACATGTACGAGAGAGAGACAGACAGACAGACAGACAGAGACCGAGAAAGCACTCCCCAACAGAGCCTGGTCATACCACAGTCCTTTTTTTTTTTTTTTCTTTTCAGAGTTCTCCATCCCATCAGGAACCTGGGCATGCACACAACTGGTGTGTTTTCAAGCCACTGGGGTTAGGACTTGAACTCTGGTCGGTCATGTAGAATCCAGCTTCTTCTACACAGAGCTTAACTATGGGCTATGGGGCTGGCCCCTAGTGTGATTTTAATTTGCATTTCACTAATGGCTGGTGGTGTTGCATGTTTTTATATACTTACTAACTATTCACAGTTCTTGTTTGGTGGAATGGCTATTAAATCTTTTGCCCATTTTATAATTGGGTTGTGTTTTTTTTTTCTTAAAGTTTATTTATTTCTTCCATGAGCAAGAGAGACAGGGGGAGAGAGAGACAGAGAGAGAGACAGAGACAGGCACTCCTAACAGGGTCTTTAGACACCATCTAGCCCAGGCTCAGCTGGCCCAGATCACAGACTATGCCTTGTGTGTTCAGGGAAACCCTGGGACGTGAACCGAGTGCCTTTCCCACGTAAGCGCAGCTGTTACCACTGTGCCATGTACTTCTGCATCTATTCTGCACGAGGCCCTTTATCCGAGGTAGGCTTTGTGAACATTTCCTTGCAGTTTGTGTCTTGTCTTATCATTGTCTTAGCAGTATGTTTTAAAGCAAGGAAGTTTTCAAGTTTGAAACATTCCACTTTTTAAAATTTAGTTATTTTATTTAACTTTATTTATTTGTTTGTTTGTTTTAATTTGACCAGAGAGGGACAGAGTGAGAGAGAAAGTGAGAAAGCAAGCCGCCAGGTTTGGGACTCGAACCACAGTCAGCCATGTGGGAGTCCAGTGTCGCTAACCACCATACCACCTGACAGCTCCAATACATTCTACTTTCTCAGTCTGATTCATTAAGACCATGCCTTTGGTATAGTAGCTATGAACTCTGCCCAACCCAAGATCACAAACATTTTCTCCTGTATTTTCTTCTAGAAGCTTTATTGTTTTCACTCTTGTACTTTGGTCTACAATTCCTCCTTATCATACCTATCTAAGAAATATAGAAGCAAGCCTGTGTCCATTCAGGTTACAGAAAAACAATATCTTTTTCACTTCCAATGTTTTCTGGAGGTCAAGCTGAAAAGAATCCCTACAATTTGAGTCCTAGAGGGCAAACATGCTTTTGAGGGGGGTAAGTGGATTTTTTTGATGGCTTTGATGGAAGTGTGGAGGAGGAGAAGACAAGGCTGGGGTAGTTGAACACATGTCCTTTTCCAGGTCAGCCAATCGGAATGAGCTAGATATAACAGCAAGTAGAACTGACCATCTGGTTTCAGCCTAAAAATGAAAAGCGACTATTTAAATCTGCTGTCTATGTGCTCTGGGCAGTACTTAGTACCTCTGCATGCCTGATAAGTAAAAATCAATGAGAAATGTCATTTCTTCTCGTACGTCTATGTTTACCTGGAGTTGTTCAGGCACAGGTAGAGGGAATCAGGAGAAGGTGATAAAACGGGATGGATCGGACCTAAAGGCAAAGTCGTTCTGAGTTTCCAGAGAAGGTAAAGGTTTTATGAGAGACTTAGAAGACAGACGACGTCGAGAATACAGGCATTGTCCCACATATCCCTCCTCCCCAGTCGCCAGCCACTTTAAACTACACTGTAGTAGTTCATTCTCAGCCTCTCTCAAACTCAAGTCTTCATATTCATCCCAATTAAAACAGGAACACTCATAAACAACCACCACAGGGCTAATAAATAACACCTTAGTGCAAGATAAACAAATAGAGATGATGGTGAGAGTGATAAAGGAAAGGCAATGTCTATAAAAGCCACACTGAGCAGGAAGGGGAGCTCTGGTTGGCTGGGCTATGCGGAATGTACTGGAGGCCTCGGGTTTTTCCAGAGAGGCCCCAACAGTCTTCACAACCTTTACCCATTTTCTTAGATTGAATAGCTTGATTTGTAGATTTTCGTTAAACAGTCTGCATCTAATACGTGGTTTGTATACTGAAATAGTCTAGGTATTAGCTTACTAGAGAACTCCAAGGGAAGCTTAGCCCATCCACATAGAGTCTCGTTAATCAGTGGGATCTCAGGAGAGCTAGACCACAGACCACAGCTTGGAAAAGTTGAAAGATGACACGAAGGAGCCAAGGGATGTGGACACAGAGCAGAAAAGAACTTGTACACTGGACCCCACTTAGCTTCTCTGATTCAGATTGAGCAGTCAAAAGCCTCTTAATTTTGTTAATTTGATTACTTAAAAAAAATTTTTTTAGAGGAGATTTTTTCTTTAGTGTGTGTGCACTCACCGGAGAGACAGAGACACAGAGAGAGAAAGTGAGAAATCATTCCCGAAGGGGAATGTCCATGCTATAATCCCTTCTCTTCCATTCTCCTCCCAGGATCCTGGGCAAAAATGCACACACACACACACCTGACTTGAGTTTAAAGTCACTGGGCCTGGGACTTGAACTGCAGTTGACTATGTGAGAGTTCAGCAACATAACCTTTATGCCATCTGCTGGTCCCAATTTGGTCACATTTATACCCTGAAATGTGTGCACATTACAGTTCCTGAAGTGAAGCACTGCTCTGGGCCTGTATACAAAGGCCAGAACTTTCTGCTTGGCAGACCCAGAGTTGAATGGTATCCCCCTCAAAATTCATGTACTGAAGTCCTAATACCTAGTATGTCAGAACAGTGCCTTATTTCAAAATAAAGTCCTGGAGGATGTCAGGTAAGATGAGGTCATACTGGGCCAGCAGGTGGGGTGGTGATTAAGACTCTTGATCCTGCGCGGTCTATTCCCTGAGTCTTGAGCCCGCCTGGCAGCTTGATAAACATGCCTGGTGCATGTGTGTGCATGCCCAAAATCCCAAGAGGAGAGTGGAGAAGGGATTAAAGTATGGCCGTCATCCCTGGGACGTAATTTCTCACTTTCTGTCTCTCTCCAGCGAGCACAAGTGACCGACAGCAAAAATCTTAAGAAGAACAAACAAATGAGGTCATACAGGAGCAGGGTGATTCTAATCCAGTATGACTTGAGTTCTTATAAAAGGGGAAATTCATGGGGCCAACAGGTGGCCTGGTAATTACAGCGCTAGACTCCTACATGGCTAACCATGATTCGAGTCCTGGACCTGGCGGCTTGCATTCTCACTCTCTGTCTGTGTCTCTCTCTGGTCAAATTACATAATAATAATAATAATAATAATAATAATAATAATAATAATAATAATGAATATGATTAAATAAAATAATTCTTTAAAAATAATAATAATAGGGATCAGCAGTTGATATAATGGCTATGACACTGGACTCCCATGAAGTCGACCATGGTTTGAGTCCTGGACCTGGTGGCCTGGACTCACGCTGGGCGCATGTGCATGCATGCCCAAGATCCCAAGAGGAGAATGGAGGAGAAGGGATTGCGGCATGGCCATCCCTCCTGGAGGTGATTTCTCGCTTTCTATCTCTCTGTCTCCCTCTGTCTTTCGGGCAAGCACATGCACCCTACAGCAAAAACCACTCAAAAAATAACAATAATAATACATTAAATTAAAAAAATAAGTTGGTACGGTATTTCTTCTGTCACATCAGCAGCGCATAACGGCAGTCTCATTGTCTTTTTTTGTCTGTTTCCTAATTGCCAGAGGGCACAAGTGCTCACCAGAGAGACTGAGGAGAGAGGGAGAGGGAGAAAGCACGCCACAATGGGACATGGTCATGATGGAAATTTTGTCCTCCATTTCTCCATCCTTTTGGGAGTAGGGGAACACACACATGTGCCCAGAGTATTTTCCTAGCCACTAGGAATGGAATTTGAACTATAGTCAGCCATGTGGAATCCAGCTCTCCTTAAACACTAGACCAAGGGGCTAAAACTAACCGTCACATTTTCAAAGGAAAAAAGTTAGACTCCATTTTTTGGTGAGATAATTGTGACATAATTTGTGGATTTTTTTTTTCTTTTTTGAGGTTTTTGTCATAGGGTGTTTGCAATTACTGGAGAGAGATAGAAAGGACAGTGAGAGATCACTCCCCACTCCAGGGGAAATGCCCATGCTGCATTCCCTTTTCTTCTACTCTCCTACGGGAATTTTGGGCACTCATATACAAAAGCCCAGCATGATTTTCTTTCCTTTTTTTTCCTAAAGAGAGAGAGTTTTTCTATAGGGCATGTGTACTCACTAGAGAGACAGAGACAGAGAGACAGAAAGTGAAAAATCATCCCCCAGAGGAGATGGCCATGCCATAATTCCTTCTCCTCCATCCCAGGGTAGATGGCCATGCCACAATCCCTTCTCCTCCATTCTCCTGAGATTTGGGGCACACACACACATGTGCCCTGTGTGAGTTTCACACTGCCAGGTCCAGGACTCAAACCATGGTCAACCTCGTGGGAGTTCAGCACCTCAACCACTATGCCACATGCTGGCCCCCATTTTCCTCATTTTAAAAGTGTCCTCACATTACACATAATAGTTTTGGAAAGCTTGTCTCTGCCACTGTGAGCCTGACAGCTACCAAATACTTGAAGACTTTTCTTTATTTTTTTTTTTTTTAGAAAAACAATATTCTAAACTTTATTATTTTTTTGGAGACTTTTAGAGAAGCATTTATTTGATAAAGTAACACACATGCTCAGAATGCCAAGAGGCAATACTATTTTTCAGACTCCTACAAGCAGAGAAAAGAAGACCCCCTACAGCCTCAGCCAGTAAGTAAGGAACAAATAATGCATAAAAACTGTTATCTCCCAAATCCTGTTCCCCCCCTTTTATTTTTTGTATTTTTAATGCATTTCTTTATTTCAAAAAAAGTTTTAGTTTTAATAGATCAAATAAAAAAATTTAATAGAAACTTGCTTAAAACTTAAAGTTAGGAAAAAGTTTAGGATTCAGTTCAAATAGTAGGTAGATGAAACTATCAATAGTTTAAGAGAAGATAAAAATCCTTAAATTGTTTTTCATTTAACGGTTTGAATATATTTTCCCATTATTTCCTTGCTTGCATTGTTTTCTTTTTTTATCATCATAATCTTCTTTATATTACATTGGATTACATATAACTTTACAGTGTATTACATTGTTTTTTCAAAAGGGAATGCCATGCATGTCCGTCAGTACAGAGACATTAATCTCCCCACTTCAACATTCAATATCTTTTCTATGTTTTCCCCAATCATTATTTTTATTATTCTAATTATTTTTTAAAACAGTCAATTGCTATTTCTCATTTTGCTTGTAAAAATACTTTGCCCATCATGAAATACTTCTCAGACCAATCCAGTTGAGAATACTATACATGTCATCATCAACAGTTAATAAGCCCTATCTGTTTCTCACTAACATCCTGTCTCTCTATTGTTCACTTGCTATCTTTCTCTATCCTCTTCTCTTCACTTACCCCATTCCACACTGTCCTATTCTCATTAAGTACCTTCACTGTGTTTATGTCCTCCGAATTTTTGCTCTCTATTATAGAGTGCGGATAGTCGGTATATATTGAGTGGATACATACAATATCTTTCTTTCATAGCCTGGCTTACTTCACTCAGCAATAGATCCTCCGTATCTGACCATTTTCTATCAAATTCCAGGGTCTTGTTATTTTTTATGGCTGAGTAGTATTCCATAGAGTATATATACCACACTTTTCCAATCCATTCATCAGTTTGTGGACATTTAGGTTGGTTCCATGTCTTGGCAATTGTGAATAATGCTGCAATAAACATGGATGTGCAAGCACTTTTCTGACTGAGCGTTCTCCTGTCTTTTGGGTAAATACCCAGAAGTGGGATTGCTGGATCAAATGGTAGTTCTATTTGTAGATCTTTGAGGAACCTCCATATTGTTCTCCACAGTGGTTGAACTAGTTTACATTCCCACCAACAGTGTAGGAGGGTTCCCTTTTCACCACATCCCCGCCAACACTTATCACTTTTTATATTCTTAATCTTTGCCATTCTGACAGGGGTTAGGTGGTATCTCATTGTGGTTTTTATCTGCATCTCCCTTATGATGAGGGATGTCGAGCATTTCCTCATATGCTTTTTGGCTGTTCGTATGTCTTCCTTAGAGAGACTTTTGTTCAGCTCACTTTCCCATCTTTTAATCGGGTTAATCATTTTTTTTCGCATAAGGCACTTGAGTTCCCTATGTATTCTCGTTATCAGTCCCTTGTCTGAGGCATATTTAACAAAAATATTTTCCCATTCTGAGGGTTGTCGGTTCACACTTGTTACTGTGTCCTTTGCTGTGCAGAAACTTCTTAGTCTAATATAGTCCCACTTGTCTATTTTAGGGATTATTGCCTGTGCTTTGGGAGTCTTATTTAAGAAGTCTTTGCCTACTCCAATGTCTCCCAGAGTTTCCCCAGCATTTTCCACAAGTAGTTTTATTGTCTGAGGTCTTAGGTTCAGATCTTTGATCCATTTTGAGTTGACTGTTGTTAATGGTGAAAGATGGGGGTTCAGTTTCATCTTTCTGCAGGTGGATACCCAGTTTTTCCAGCACCATTTACTAAAGAGGTTTTCCTTTTCCCAATGGATTGACTGATATCCTTTGTCAAAGATCAGTTGGCTATAAGCTTTGGGAGTTATTTCTGGGGTCTCTATTCTCTTCCATTGGTCCACATGTCTGTTTTTATGCCAATACCATGCTGTTTTGATGACCACAGCTTTATAGTATATCTTGGGATCAGGGAGTGATATGCCTCCTACTCCATTCTTCTTACGCAGGATTGCTTTTGCAATACGAGGTCTTTTATGGTTCCAGACAAATTCTATAATTGTCTTTTCTAGATCTCTGAAGAATATCTCTGGTATTTTGATTGGAATTGCATTAAACATGTAGATTAATTTGGGTAGAATTGCCATTTTGATTATGTTAATTCTACCAATCCAGGAGCATGGGATGTCCTTCCACTTTTTTATGTCACTTTCAATGTCTTTTTTAAGATTCTCGTAGTTTTCTTTATAAAGGTCTTTGACTTTCTTAGTTAGGTTTATCCCTAGATATCTTATACATCTTGTGGCTACGGTGAAAGGGATTCCTTTCTTCAGCTCTGCTTCATTCAACTTGTTGTTCATAAATAGAAATGCTATAGATTTTTGGATATTGATTTTGTATCCTGCCACCTTACTGTATTCACTTATTACTTCAAGCAGTTTTTTCATGGATACCTTTGGGTCTTCTAAGTATACCATCATGTCATCTGCAAATAAAGATATTTTCAACTCTTCTTTGCCTATTCGAATGCCTTTAATACTGTTCTCTTCTCTGATTGCAATAGCTAAGACTTCCAGTACTATATTAAAGAGCAGTGGAGAAAGTGGGCAGCCTTGCCTAGTACCTGTTTTCAGAGGAAAAGCTTTCAGCTTTTCCCCATTCAGTATAATATTAGCTGTAGGTTTTTCATAGATTGCTTTTATTGTGTTCAGAAATGACCCTTCTATACCAATCTTACTGAGAGTCTTAATCATAAAAGGATGTTGTATTTTATCAAACGCTTTCTCCGCATCAATTGAGATGATCATATGGTTTTTATCTTTCTTTCTGTTAATGTGGTGTATTACATTTATGGTCTTGCGTATATTGAACCACCCTTGCATCCCTGGTATAAAGCCTACCTGGTCGTGATGAATGATCTTTGTTATATGTTGTTGGATACGATTTGCGAGTATCTTGTTGAGAATTTTCGCATCTATATTCATCAATGATATTGGTCTGTAGTTTTCCTTTTTTGTCATATCCTTATCTGTTTTGGGGATGAGGATGATGGAGGCTTCATAAAATGAATTTGGAAGGTTTCCTTCCTTTTGAATCTTTAGAAATAATTTTAGTAAGATAGGGGTTAATTCTTCCTTGAAAGTTTTGTAGAATTCACAAGTGAAGCCATCTGGGCCTGGGCTTTTCTTTGTTGGGAGATTATTAATTACTGATTCAATCTCCTGGCTTGTTATAGGTCTATTCAGATTCTCTATGTCTTCCTGATCCAATCTTGGTAGTTTATATGCATCCAGGAATTTGTCCATCTCCTCCAGGTTATCTTGTTTGTTGGCGTAAAGTCGCTCATAGTATCCTCTAATGATATTATGTATTTCTGCTATGTCCGTGGTAATATTGCCTGTTTCATCACATATTTGATTAATCTGGTTTCTTTCTTTCTTCTTCTTGATCAGTCTAGCCAATGGAGTATCAATCTTGTTGATCTTTTCAAAGAACCAGCTTTTGCTTTCATTTATTTTCTGTATGGTTCGTTTATTTTCTATTTCATTTATTTCTGCTCGAACCTTTATTATTTCTTTTCGCCTGGCATTTTGGGGGTTCGTTTGTTGTTGTTTTTCCAGTTCTCTGAGGCATGATGATAAGTTATCTACTTGCCATCTTTCCATCCTTTTCTTATGTGCACTAATTGCTATGAATTTCCCTCTTATGACTGCTTTTGCTGTGTCCCATAGGTTCTGGACACTTGTGTCCTCATTATCATTTGTTTCCATAAATTTGTTTATTTCAGCCTTAATTTCTTCAGTAGTGAAGAAGTCATTCAGAAGTAGGTTGTTCAGTTTCCATGTGTTCGTGTGTTTTCGGGGTTGTTTCTTGAAATTAATCTTGAGTTTAATTCCATCATGGTCAGAGAAGATGCTGGGTACAGTTTCTATGCCTTTGAATCTGTAAAGGCTTGATTTGTGTCCTAATATATGATCTATCTTTGAAAAGGTTCCATGTCGGGGTGAGAAAAATGTATATGTTGTGGATGTAGGGTGGAAAGTTCTATAGATATCTGTCAAGCCCATTCCATTTATAGTATCATTTAAGTCCTGTATCTCTCTATTTATTTTCTGTCTAGAAGATCTGTCTATAGGAGATAACGGGGTGTTGAGATCTCCAACAATTATAGTATTTTTCCCTATGTCTCCTTTTAGCTCCAGCAGTCTTTCCTTCACATATTTAGGCGCACCTGAGTTGGGTGCGTAGATATTTATAAGGGTTATATCTTCTTGCTGGATTACCCCATCTACTATTATATAATGCCCTTCTTTGTCTCTTCTTACAGTCTTTGTTTTAAAATCTATTTTGTCTGAGATCAATATCGCTACTCCAGCCTTTTTCTGATTTCCATTTGCATGGAATATCTTTTTCCAGCCCTTGACTTTTAGTCTATGTATATCTTTATCCATAAAGTGAGTTTCTTGTAGGCAACAGATAGAGGGTTTCTGTTTTCTTATCCATTCAGCTAGTCTATGTCTCTTAACTGGGGAATTTAATCCATTGACATTCAATGTAATTATCGATATTTCCATACCTGATCCTATCATTAAGTGAGCCATTTTCTGGGACTTGAACTGCAGTTGACTATGTGAGAGTTCAGCAACATAACCTTTATGCCATCTGCTGGTCCCAATTTGGTCACATTTATACCCTGAAATGTGTGCACATTACAGTTCCTGAAGTGAAGCACTGCTCTGGGCCTGTATACAAAGGCCAGAACTTTCTGCTTGGCAGACCCAGAGTTGAATGGTATCCCCCTCAAAATTCATGTACTGAAGTCCTAATACCTAGTATGTCAGAACAGTGCCTTATTTCAAAATAAAGTCCTGGAGGATGTCAGGTAAGATGAGGTCATACTGGGCCAGCAGGTGGGGTGGTGATTAAGACTCTTGATCCTGCGCGGTCTATTCCCTGAGTCTTGAGCCCGCCTGGCAGCTTGATAAACATGCCTGGTGCATGTGTGTGCATGCCCAAAATCCCAAGAGGAGAGTGGAGAAGGGATTAAAGTATGGCCGTCATCCCTGGGACGTAATTTCTCACTTTCTGTCTCTCTCCAGCGAGCACAAGTGACCGACAGCAAAAATCTTAAGAAGAACAAACAAATGAGGTCATACAGGAGCAGGGTGATTCTAATCCAGTATGACTTGAGTTCTTATAAAAGGGGAAATTCATGGGGCCAACAGGTGGCCTGGTAATTACAGCGCTAGACTCCTACATGGCTAACCATGATTCGAGTCCTGGACCTGGCGGCTTGCATTCTCACTCTCTGTCTGTGTCTCTCTCTGGTCAAATTACATAATAATAATAATAATAATAATAATAATAATAATAAAATAATAATTTTTTTTTAAAGGGAGGAAATCTAGACATAGGCAAAGGGAAAACAACATGTGAAGATGAGAGCTGAGATTGGGTGATGCGGCAGAAGCCTAGGAACACCAAAGGTATCCCAGCAAAACCCCGGAAGCTAGGGGAGGGCACAGACTTGTTCATGACCCTGAGGATACTTTCTTATTTCCTCTTAAGTTTATTTATTTATTTCATCAGAGAGACAGCCTCTCCAACAGAGTCTTAATACTGTGATCTACCTCCCAGCCTCAGCCAGGCCTGATCACAGACACACAAGTGCTTGGGGTACTCAAAGAGGGCTTCAGACCCAAACCTAGACTCTTCCAATGTGGGTCAGCCTTGCAGAGCATCCCCGTTTACTGCTGCACTATCATCCAGGCAATGACCCCACTCACACACACACACACACACACATACACAGACACCTTGTTCTTGGATTTCCAGAACAGTGAAACAATAACATTCTGTTGTTTAAGCCACTCAGCTTGTGGTACTTGTTAGGCAGCGCTAGCAAACTAATACACCAGCCCTTAAGTTTCCCCTGATGAAGGGACAAAGCATTCCATTTCCTAGACAAGATACCCTTGGGTGTATCTTCTGGATAATAATAAGATAAAAATGTGGACGGAATAAGCAGGGCACAGACGCCGCCTACCTCCCAGGACACGCTTCCCTTTTCTCGGGGTCAAGCGATGCCTCCCAAGGCTTTCAGCGGTTGGCTCTCTGACAGTGCTCACAGGGTGGAATGCATTCAGCTTTCTTTGCCTGTAAATAGGAGTGGGAAGCAGTTAGATATGGAGGGGAAAGGCTGGCTGACAAACAAATCCCATTACCCTTGTGCAAATGCTTGTGCATTTCTACTCCAGTGTTTTAACTAACAGGCTGTTTAGAGGGAGTTTGCCCTGTTGAAATTAAAAGAAAAAAAATAGATTTGAGAGAGTATCCATTTCTTCTATATCACTCAGAGCAGTGAAGTCCACAGTTCCACATTTACTGGCAGCCTGCTTAAGCAGCCTGTGGCCTTTACTGAATCACAGACTCGTCAGGGTACCGTCTTCCAGATCAAGGGTCATTCCTTCCTCCTCAGGCTTTCTTGAAATCGACAGTACCTGGGAAACAAGGGACTTTCTTACGGACTGCCCTTTCCATCGGTCTATTTCTGTACACTAGAATATACAATTTTCTTTGTCCTCGATCTTTTAGAACAATGCCTGATTCTTTTCAGAAAAGATCTTTTCCTAAGAATAACAAAAGTCAGAGTTTATTGAGCAGCTAAATGTACTAAGCGCAGGGCTCGCGTGTCACACAGGGATCGCTGTACTTCCTTCCTGATGTTCGTTAGGGATAGTGATGTGGTCACCTGCATGTACGGCCAAGATCATGAGGGCTCAAGGATGTCGGCTCAGTTGCCGACGTGTAGTTAATAAGGGACGACACAAAATCTTGCTGGTTGCTTCCAGTGGACTGTATGTTATCATAGCTCCGCAAGGGAGTCAGTTTACTCCTAAGGGTCTTTGTCCCTGGCAACACATAGCAATAGTAGGTAGTTGAGGGGCAATGGAAGGCAGAGGGACTGGGGTGATGAGATTTTGCTGGAGACAGCCAGGTGCAAAGGTCAATGCACCTGGAAAGATCAAACTGATTCTATAGATTAGGTTCACCAAGCGGAAGTGCCTACATGGAGGAAGCAGTGTAGCTTAGGACAAGGCGCTCAAGCTTGAGCCTGCATCAGAGTCCCTGGAGGGGCTGTTAAAGCCAGATGGTTCGAATTCACCCCCAGGCCCCCTAACCCAGGAAGTATTTAAGTGGGGCCTGAAAATTTACTTTGTTCATCTGAAGTCCCCGGTGGTGCCAATGCTACTTCTAGGGACCACACTTTGAGAATCTCTAGTGGTTAAGAGCAGTCTCTGAAGTCCAAGGGAGCTGATTTTAAGTGCCAGTCTTGCCACCGAACAGCTGTGTGACCTTGGGCAAGTTTTTGATTTTCTCTGAACTTCTGTTTTCTTCCATATAAAATGGGACAATATAAAAGTTTTATATGATGTACTTTATCTCTTACATTAATTATCATGCATGAACAAGACAGTGCCTATTTTAAAAGATGGCATTAGGCCTGTTGTTACTCACTAAGAATTCCACAATTCTACCACCGCCACCACCGCACTTTTTATTTTTAGACACATGTTTATTCTTAAAATTTCTCCTCTCACCTCTAACATGCCAGACCTCTTTGTGTTTCTGTGTGAAAAATGGATCTTCACACTAAATCCTATGTCAGCTTTGTTGTGAGGATTAAATGAGCTAATCTGTACCCAGATAAATGTGTACCTTCTGCAGTCAGAGGTCACTGTGATGCTTCCTCTTCCTGCCCTCAACTCTGCACTGTGCTATTCTTTTTATATGCGTTATCTCATTTAATGCTCACGGTCATCCTGGAAGGCTGAAAATGGTGTGATCACTTTATCAATGACAACACAAATCCATTAGAGGTTAAAATTTGCTCAAGACCACTCAGTGGTTAAGGTGTTCTTTGTTTTGTTTTGTTTTTTTCTTTTTTCTTTTTTTAAGGTTCTTGCCATAGTGAGAAGTCATCCCTCCCACCAAGGGGGCTGGCCATGTTGTAATCCTGTCTCCTCCATTCTCCTGGGATTTTAAGCACTCATGCATGCCTGGCGTGAGTTTCAAACCACTGACTACAAGATTTGATTTTTATCACAGTCAGTCACGTGGGAGTCCAGCACCTGAACCACACCACTGGCTGGCCCCTCAAGTGGCTAAGATTTAAATGTAGATGTTTGGCCCAATAAACATTGCCCCTTCATAGTAAGCCATACACGAGCCCAACTGTATAACTCACTTCGTGAAGGGTTGAAGAGGCCTGGGCTGGAGATTCGCAGTGCTAAGAGAAAGCAAGTTTTTGATTTATACGTGTAGGATTGGAAAAACAGTTTGGCTGACTGAACCGTAAAACGGATCAAGGCTTGTTGCTGTCATCATCCTCTTTGCTTTTTAGACAAAGTAACCTTCTGCCACGTAAAATTTCACTGAGAAAGAAAACGTAGCTGAAAAGCATTCATCTTCCTTCCGAGTCTCCATTTTGTACCCGTGCTGGGTCACCATCTATTCACACAGCCAGACATGGGACTGTGGAAATAATAGTTGTAATAATTCGAAACTGGCAAATGCAATGTCACAATATTAGACTCAGATTTCCCTGAAGGAAGAGGCATTTAAGGATAATCTAGGCACCAGCTTAAAATCCACCTGAGTTAGCTACAAGATGAAAATGATTTTTCTTTCTGTAATTACTGAGGTGGTCTCCAAAGATGTTTACTATGTTAAATTGGCATCGAGTGTCAAGGGGTGTTCATTGGTAGCTTTCAAGGTTACAGAGGAGGGCCAGATATTTAGAGGCGGAAACCACGGGCTTGACCTGGGAGTGGAAGGCCTTCCAACTGATGCATGTGGTTAATGTTTGTAGGAAGGAGAAGCCTCCAGCTTAGGAAGATCAAATTTCTATTTACCTGGAGGCAAAAAATAATCATAAACAGGTGCTCTTAAATGTTCAACCCTGCTGTCTGACTTCCCAAACAAAGACCCCCCCCTCAACTACCTCAGGTTTCAGTGAGGAGAAGGCCATTTTGATTTGCTTCCCTTTTATCTCTGGCTCCCTTTAAAAACAGGAAATAAAATCTTTTAGGATAACAGACCGTGTGTACAGAAAGAGGTTGTAGCCAGAAGTTATCCCATAGCTCTGGCCTGTGACCAGTTCGCCTGCGAGGATTTATTTTAAGCTATTCTTATCTGAATCGGCTGGCTGCGCCAGCATGGGGGCTAATTCTCTCACAATAAGCCTGCTGGGGTGTGTTTGGGTCTCTGTTTGTTTGTTTTGATGTGTACAAAGACTGCGAAATGGAGAGCAGCATCACACTCCTCTAAATGAGAGACGCTGGCTGGCACGACAGGGGAGGCTTGACGGTATCTGGGAATCTGCGTAGCAAACAAACACACGCTAGGGGGAGGCGGGGAGGCAGGTAGGCACGTTCTCTCCCTGCAGGGAGACCCAGAAGCAATGGGTCTCTTGAGATGAATAGGACCCCCAGGGTGTCAAGATCACTGGGAGATGTCTCTGCACCAGCGAGGAAAGGAGCTGAAATGAAGGGCCTCTTCTCAGGGTGTTTCACACATTCACACCCCCAGCGGGGGGACCCCACTGTAAGCTGCTCATGGTTCTCTGTCGTCACCCCATCTTCCTGGGCAATCTTGACAACTATTGAAACCTCTGGTTTGGGCTTCTGTTTTGTAAATAATTATTTTCTTTAGATTTTATTTATTTTAATTTGACCAGAGAGGGACAGAGAGAGAGAGAGAAAGAGAGAAAGCAAGCCGGCAGGTCCGGGACTCGAACCGAGATCCGCCATGTGGCCCAAACCCTGTTTTTGGAAATGTTGTGGTCTGTCAAATCCTACAAGGTCAAGACCCTGAATGGGGCTGAAGGTCTACCACACGGTCATGCAGTTTTAGTCAGGTGGGCCTGTAACCTCTGCCACAATACGTGTATCACTCGCTGACTGACCATCATATCCCCCCAGTGATTTTCCCAAGTCTTCGTCTCTCCTACCCTAGTCCGGTCTCTTCACTTGACAGAATAACCTAACTCTAAGTTTGCCCAGAAGACTCAGAGCATACAAACACACGATTTTAGAATCAGCCTCTTCTCTCACCTGAAATCACTACTCTCAGCTTCCCTTTGCCCTTATTTCAGAGGAAGAAACACTTTGTTTTTCTGCCGGGAATCATTTGACTTTATCCTATGACTGGATCTTATTCCTTCTAACTTCAGTTATTTATCTCGCCTTCCATCTCTTTCCGCTAAGTCAAACTCTTCTTACCAATATCCATGCTTAGATCTTTCTTACATTTAAAGTAAAACCTTCCCTTGACCACACAATCATCTTAAATCACCAACCTTTTCTGGTCTTTCCTTAATAGCCAGATTAATTTTAAGAGGTTTTTCAATGTACCTGGTCTCTAATTTTGATTCTCTCCCAACAAAAACGATTTGTTCAAAGATGGCCAATGAAGATGGCATACTCAATGGCCACTGCTCCTGGCGTTGAGTTCCTTTGAACTGATTCTTCTACCCTTCTACATATTTTATTTTATTTTATATTTGCCGTAGGGCACAGCATTGGCCTGAAAGAGACAGAAGCAATGAGAGGGAAGATGAGGATTCACCCGCCAGGAGGATGGCCACACCACACACCACAATTCCTTTCCCTCCATTCTCCTCCTGGGATTTTGGGCACACATGCATGCACATGAGCCCAGCATGATTTTCAAGCCACCAGGTCTAGGATTTGAACCACAGTCAGCCATGTGGGAATCCAGCATTTTAACCATCACACCACCAACTCTAAATTTCCAGCCTTTATAATTTGAAGATTATGACTTATGTCTTTGGCATCTCAAGTACAAGACGAAAACCAATTACTTGATCACGTGTTCAAATCGATTGTACTTCATTTGGGCTTAATCTTTCCAGAATTCCTGCCCAACTGTCTCTAAAAAAGTTTCTTCCCTTGGCAGGTTTAGGATGTGCTATTCCAAGACCTTTATTGCTATGGAAATAGATGGAAACTATAGGTAACATTTCATACAGGAGGGTCACTTCACCAATCATCTGCAAATAGAGTTTTTTGGACATGAGGTCTGTGAAGATGGCTGGAAAGGCTTCATTAAAAGTCACTTTAAGGGGCAAGCAGTTATCATAATGGCTATGTCGCTGGACTCCCACGTAGTCGACCACGGTTTGAGTCCCGGACCCGGCGGCTTAAAACTCACGTCGAGCATGTGTGCCTGTGTGTCCAAGATCCTGAAAGGGGAATGGAACAGAAGGAATTGCAGCGTGGCCATCCCCCCGGGGGGTTATTTCTTGCTTTCTATCTCTCTGTCTCTCTGTCTGTCCGGTGAGCGCACACGCTACAGCAAAAACCTCTCCAAATAAAAAAAGAGAAAACTCTATGAATAATGGGAATAAATTAGTTCACAATAATTTTAAAAAGAAGTCATTTTAAAAAATCTAATGGTTTCAAAATAGCGTATCTTCAAGTCAGTCTATGAGATGACCTGGAAAACAAAATGACTATTAAAAAAATACATAAAATAATCCAGAACAAAGTAAGATCTACTAAATCAAATGTCTAAGGTTTTAAATAACTTTTACTTTTCCCTTTACAAAAATAATGCAAACTTAACATTTAAAAAGTATAGAAACTATAGATAAGAAAAAAAGAAAATATGGCATAAGTGTCCATGCCAGGGACACTCACTATTAACATATTTTGCATATCATTTTCTAGTCTTTCTTTTTTATACATGCTTTTTTAAAAAAGTGGGATCCAACTTTAAATACTGTTTTTAATTGGATTTTTAATTTTAAAATATATCTTGAACATCTCTCTATAGTATCATGTGCTTTTTTTTTTCCTTCGGCCTCCTTCTTCAATGGGTGCACAATAATGTGAAGTTGGGATGTACCATACGGTATTTAACCAATTTCTTAACATAGGCTACTTTTATTTCCACATTTTTACTCTTCCAAACAATGTTTATTAAACTGCCACGTAACTAGGGCCTTTGTACATATCCTTGAATATTTTTTTAATAAATTCTCACATACAGAGTTGGAATGTCAAAGGACATGCAAGTTTTAAAAATCTTTGATATCATTATTTACCAAACTATTTCCAGAAATGTTACATTAAAGCATCGTCTGACATCAGTCTGAAAGTAAAAAAAGCACTCCTGCTTCTTCTACCTTCATATTGCTTTATATTATTAATTGTTTAAATTTTTGCCAAGTTGGGAATTGTTTTATGTCAGATACAATTTATATCAGAAGCCATGTTCAAATTCATACCATATTTTTATTTAATGGGTTTGCCTTGACTAGAAGAAAAATAGGTCAGGGTAAAAGAAAGGCAACCCCAAAGAGTGAGCAAAACTGCTATGGCTAGGGAATATTTCTTGAAGCAGTTGATGCGAAAAAAAAAAAAAATAGTGCCAGGGTCTCAGCTGTGGTAGTGTGCATTAGACACTGTGCTTGACAGGATGAGGTCACATGGGAGGCCCAGGTTTGAATCGAGTCCAACCTAAACACCCAGCCAGGGGAATGCATCCCACAGCCCTGGCTATATGAGAGGCTGAATCAGGAGGATCACAGCTTACAGTGAACATGGGCAGCATAAGGAAACCTTGTCCCAAAGAGCCATGGAGAGGCATGTGCCTCTGTTCCCAGCTACTCAGGAGCCTGAGGCAGCGGGATCATGACACAACAAGACCCTGTTCTTAAGATCATATACATATCCCATCACCATCACCAAAAAAAAAAGAAAGCAAAAAATTTCTGATGAAACAGACTAAAAAATATGTTAAATTTATTGATTTCTGTGGAAATGATTACTATTAGGGAAAATATGTCCTCGTGATTCTATGTGAAATAGAGACAGTCACTTTCCACATGATACTAGTTAAAGAAGCCAAGTCTATGATACAGGAGGGAAGAACTGGTCCACAGCGTCTGCTACATCAAGTGTTTCCTGAGTTCTTCCAAGACTGAGGCAAGATAACTTTCTGATATCCCAAGAAAACTCTGGGATTTATCACTGGAAAAATATCTAGCAGTCAATAAATAGAGTGATGCTTGCTTAGGTTTATACTTTGATCATCTTATTCCTAAAAAAAAAAAAGAAAGAAAGAAAGAAAGAAAGAAAGAAAGAAAGAAAGAAAGAAAGAAAGAGAAAGAAAGAGAAGGCAGAATTGTGGGGTTTGAAAGAT
Source organism: Tupaia belangeri chinensis (assembly GCF_000334495.1). Lineage (NCBI taxonomy): Eukaryota > Metazoa > Chordata > Mammalia > Scandentia > Tupaiidae > Tupaia > Tupaia belangeri. The sequence continues at coordinate 2,247,746 of NW_006208670.1, read as the reverse complement.
TCTCAAGACTTGGGAATCCTCATGCTGTCACTTCTTAGCATGTGACCTCTACTGAGTAATTAATTCAGAACCTTAGTTTCCCCTCCAGTGAAATAGGCTCAGCACTGTATTCTCCTGCTTACCTCACAGAACTATCAGAACATTCAAATAGGATGATAAATGTGGAAAAGATCTTTGTAAACAAGTTTGATAACTGCGGAGTTCAATATGGAGGGATATTAAAATCCATAAATCTCATATGACTAGCTTAAAAGATATTCATAAGATTCCTCAAATCTGAAATGTTAGTCATATTCCTAAATCTCAAAGACTGGAAGGCCTGTAGAGTCAACTTCTGCAAAATATTTTCATAACTATCAAGAAGCAAATAAATGTATCTCATTCTGCTGTCTGGAAAGTCTGTCTTAATCTCGCCTTGGCAAACCCACATTACAATTTGCAAAACATGTTGTCTCCAACCCATCTGACTTCATCCCCAGAGTATAAGATGTCCTACATTGTGCCAGGTGCTTGGCCTAAAACTTTAGAGTCCCTTGATGCTTGTCACTTTCATCTCCTCCCACTCTATCAAATTAACTAAGAAAAAAAAAATACCCTCTCATGAAGATATATGTGTTCTTAAAACTTCATCAAAACTATAAAATTAGCTCTCAAAACTCAAAGTTAAAATAGAGCTATAACTTAAGTAGGACAGTAGGTATCTTGATGGACTATATTTTTATACTAGATGGATAATTTGCTGTAGGACTTGTTTACTATTTTTGTAAAACACAAAAATAACTTCTAACATGAGGTTATTTTTTTTTCTTCTCTCATATGCCAATTAGATACTTGCTGCTGTAATTACAGATTGGTTGGTAGAAATTGGCTAGCTCTTTCTCATCAGTTGTCAGCTTTTTCTGTCCTAGAATTGAGATCAATTTTCAGATCTCCTAGTCACCCTGAGAACTTGAACAAGTACATATCAGCCCATTAATTGTGCTATGTTCTATAACTTTTTAGTAGTTGATATCTCCGGTGAATAGCTATATTATCAAAATACGGTCTGTGACTCTTTAGTCTGAGGAGATCGTTTCATGTGAAATAAGAAAGAATCTTGATTTATTCATTTATTCAGTTTGTTATGTGCTAGGTATTATTATAGGCATGGGAGTATGGTATTAAACCAAACAGACTGTTCTTGCTTCCATGGTCCTTACAGTCTACTGAAGTAGACTTATAAACAAGTTAATCAATACCTGTATATTGCCACAGAGTAATGAGTAATGATGGCTAAATTGGATGTGACAACTTGACAAGGCAAGGGTTCTCCATCGTTTGATTAAATACTAGTCTAGATATTGACATGAAGGCATTTCATAGATGATCAGCAACTACTATCAGTGGGTGGACTTTAAATAAAGGAGATTGCTGTCCATCATATGAGTAGGTTTCATTCAGTCAATTGGAGTTTTTATGAACCAAAACTGAGTTTTTTGCCTTTTTTTTTTTTAAATACAGAGAAAATAAATAGAATTCTGCCTCAAGACTGTAACATAGAAACTCAACTTGAGTTTTCAGCCTGCTGGCCTGTCCTATAAATGACTAACTTGCCACCCTTCTCAGATGCATTAGTCAATTCATTAAAATAAATTCACACAAGTGAGCTTCAAAAAGGGCATGGATGATACATATTACGAATAAACTATGTGGAGTTCAAAACTCTCTGTATCCACATAAATTTGTACTTTAAAAATTTTTCTTTCTTTTTATTAATTATGTCAGAGGGCATATGTGAGTATAAGAAAGTGAGAGTGGAGAGAGAGATTTTCTCTGAACAAGGCTTGGACATGCCACAATCCCTTTTCCTCCATTCTCCATCTTGTCAGGTTCCTGGGCAACTGTGTACACACACTCACAGCGTAAGCTGCTGGCGCGGGTACTGGAACCCTGAATGGCTATGTGGGTCCTGGCTCTCTCTGCATGGCACTTAACCACTATATGATGGCCCTACCAAAACGGGTACTTCAATTTGTACTTTTTAAATGACAAATTTATGTGGATACAAAGATTTTTTGAACTCCACATAGTTTAGTCATCCACCAATTTTTTTGAAGCCTCTACATACATTCATAGGTAGATGTATTCTGTTGGTTCTCTCTCTGGAGAACTCTGAGACTATCCTGTCAGGGAAATGGAGAGATAATGTAGAAATGGCAAAGGATGCAGTTTGGAAAGATGATCCAGGGAGAGTTCCCTGGAGAAAAGACATGTGAAGAGAGACCTGAATGGAGTGATGGAGTGAGCCAGGTACAGAAACGGGATTGGAACTTTCCAGTCTACAGGGCTTGTGAGCAAGTTGGTGCTGACCTGAGACTAGTCTTGGCATGTTTGAAGAACAAGAAAGTGAGACTGGGTACCACATGATCAATGGGGAGGGGGTTTTAGGCAATGAGTTTCGGGAAATGGGCAGGGAAAACCTTTTAGGGTCTTGCAGATATAAACATGAAAAGAAATCATGTTAGGGTTTTGAACAGGGAAGCACAGCATAACCTCATATACATAGTGAAATTATTGTCACTTTGGCTGCTGTGTCATGCACCAGTGATTGGCAAATGGGTATATTGTCTTGATTTAATAGTATGTTTACATAAAGATGGCTGCTTTATTAGCTGTTCAATTATTGAAACAGATAGTTTAGAAAAAAGTGAAAATATCATTGCCTTTTCTTTCTTCTTCTTCTTTCTTTCTTTCTTTATTTTGGGGAGAGATTTCTACTATAGGGAGTGTGCATTCGCCAGAGAGACAGAAAGTGAGGAATCACTTCCCAGGGGGATGGCCACACTGCAATCCCTTCTCCTTTTTTTTCTCTCAGGAGTTTGGGCTTACATGCACATGAACCCAGCATGAGTCTGGGACCCACACTGCAGTTGGCCATAAGGGAGTCCAGCGACATAACCATTCTGCCATCTGCTGGCTCCCTATAATTGCTTTTTCTAAAGGACAGTGTTTTAGGGGTTTTACGCATTCTTTTGAAGTAATACAAACTCTTGGTAAGTACAATTATTAAACGAATACTTACACAAAAAGAGGAAATGTCTATTAATTTGTCAATCACTGAGAGATGTAAGTAATATGAATACCTATCCTTAAGCAGGTGAGATTGAAGTCTCCATAAAGAGATATTAGACCTGACTTCTAAGGGACTATGACTATAATTATTCAAGACATTCCGCTAAGGTGTTATCCAAATGTTCCCTTCACTTATAAGCTAGATCCAGCTTTAGTAGAATGGTAAGTCCCTTCCCAAGTTCTGGTCTCCAGAAAATTTCTAGTAAAGCAAGGTGCTTCCTAAATAGACAGAGCTTTGAGGCAGAGAAAAAGTTGAGCTTTAATCCAAAACCAATCACCATAAACTGTCTTTTGCATATTCTTAGGATACAGGGCCGATATAAAGCCCTTTATTTCTTTCAGGCCTGCTCTGGACAAAGGACCATCATCCGAGCTTGTCAAATGGAATTCAGCCAATTCCATCATACTTTGCAGGAGTCCAGATCTCTCTCACTGCCGACCCTTTGGAGCCACAAAGTGATAGTCATCCCGGCTGTTATGGATACTCAACACATGGCAGACCTGAAAATAAATGTTATGACAAAGGCCACAGGGCCATAATAGAGTTGTTATTAGAACGGAGCGGAGTGCTGCAGAACGACTGAACATCCACTATCCAGAGAGGAACAGAAATTTCAGAGACTGTTTGGGGCAGACGCCTGACAGACCTGGCTGGTTCCAACTTCCATTTCTGCAACTGACACACAGAAGCTGGAAAAACAGAATGTATTTAAATGCCTTTTTAAAAATGAAAATCCAAACAAACTATGAGTGGGGTTAATTTCCAGTGAGCAAAGGGTGAATAAAAAATAATCTGGAATGTTTTTCTTTGGAAATTGAGACCTTATTCAGGGTCTTCAAAGAGTTCATGGAAGATTCATGTTATGATAAGAACTATGCATGGATTTCAATTTCTTTTATCCAAATACACTTATACAAGTCTACTTCCCGCAAACTTTTTGACACACCCTTGTATTTTTCCTCGAAATCTGAGAGACAGGCACAAAAGAGATCTCACCTCAGCTGTCTGACAAAAACAGATATGCCAAACTGTGTGCCAAAACTTCCCGGCTTAGATTATGGGAAAACAAAGTCACTCTTCTTTCTTTCTGGCCCTTTCTTTATAAGTGCTCATTTTGGAAAGAATGAGTTGAAGTCTCTCTCTCTCTCTCTCTCTCTCTCCATTCTTTCTTTGTAATTATTGACAGAGACCGTATGTACTCATGAGAGGGAGGGAGAGGAACAGAGAGAGGGAGAGAGGGAGAGAGAGAGAGACAGAGAGAACCCTCTAATGGGACTTGGTCATGCCATAATCCTTTTTTCCTCCCTTTTTCCATCCTGCCAGGACCTCTGGGTCTGTGCACACACACGCCTAGCATGTTTTTCAAGCCACCAGAGGCAGGGATTTGAACCAAAACCTGTCACACAAGAACTGGCTCTCAATATAGTAGCATAAGCTGCACTGCGGCAAGCCTTGAAGTTTTTCTTTAAGATCCATAATAATCTATCAAAAGGTGCAAGATGTTTTTAGCCCAAAATCTTACTCTCTACCATAGGGTACACTTCATAATGGCTTTTTGAATTCACCAAAACTCGCCCTTGGAGTATAGACATGTTCTCCTGCTGCTTCTATTAGTAATTCAGGATCTAGTTTTCAAAATAAGTTAAAATCGTATTTGTGATCACCACACATCTTATTGATTGCCTATACGACTATCTAACAGATGCAGAAGTTTTGAAAAGTTAATTTTCTGACCATTCCTTTGATGTCATTCTTAATTCTGTCACCTTGACATGGTGTTGACTTCTTCAGCAAGCCGTGTTAAGAAGAGGGAAAATGTGTCAACAGGCTGTGTTGTGGGTGAATGTACTATCTGAAGTCATTAAACTTTTATAGATGTGTTTATGTATTATACATGTACAAGTCAGCAAGTCTGTATTAGAAATAATCTGCAGAAGCAATAAATTAATGCTGTATTATTAATATTTGTTTACATGTTCAACAAATGGTTTTATGTCTGTGGCCAGAATCTCCCTCGTCAGGAGCTCCAAACACCACTGTGCCCTGGTGTCCAACCCTCAACAGGCTGAAGCTGTGATGTGCCCTTTTCAGCGCTGAAAATCTCAATTTGCATAAAGATTCTCAGCCTTCTGAATTATCTTTGTTTCTGTGTGGAATTGTAAAGGTTGAGTGGTGAGGGCTTAAAGAATCCTCTTAAATAATTAACTGGAGTAAATAAAGTAACATCTTGAAGAGTGAGGTTTTTTTTTTTTCCCCTCTCCTTGGGGGAAAATAGCAAATTCCTTAAGATAATACATTAGATAGGAAGGGGAAGGCATTCTTAAAGGACAAAGTAGGTGCGGGTTGAGGGTCGAATTTGGAATACGGGTTTTTAGTTAGCTGCTTTGGGTACTACAAATGGCTTTTTGTGGTCTTCTTTATCAACATGACAACATCTTTGAAAAGGAAGATTAAAAAAAATACACTGCAGGCCTGCAGAAGGTATTAAAATACACCATTTTGACATACGAATGGTGTGTGTGCTTATACACAGGACAAAACAGAGTTACCCTTCTCCAAAGTGTTTAAAGAAAGAACAAAGAATCTAAGACATAGGGCATTTCCTGAGCTATCAAGCTGATCTGCCCACCAGCTGACGAAGAAACAACATGTGACTTTTCATGAAAGATGAAATTTAACACAAAGCGAAAATAGGAACAGTTCCTGATGCTATTGAAAATTTAACGAACTTCAGTTTAATGTAACATGGAGTTGGATTGTATTTTCCAAAGGATGAAAGGAAAATGTGGATTTCCAGTATAAGCTCTTTCCTGTCATCAGATCTAAGACCGAATGAGACAGTCCTCAATGAGACCTAGAACCAAAACTTGTCTTCAACCCTTTCTAGGGTGACCATCACTCTCTTGGGAACTGAGTCTGCAAGACAATCTAGTGTTCATTTGAACTCTCAAGATGCAGGGCACATTCAGTCTCAATGTGGTAGCAGTAATTCCTCACCCTGACTTCAAACTAACTGTCCTCCAGTAGCCCTGTTAATTAGCTGCCCTTCTGGTCATCTGAAAGGCAGACCTTAGCTAAACAATATGAATCATCCTCCTCTACACATGCCTCACTTCTGTTCATTTCCTCATGGAAACAAATCTTACTCTAAACAATACATTCTTTAAAATTTTTATTTAAAAATCTTTCTTCTATAAAGTTTATCAGTTTCTTTTCATTTATTGTAGTGGCATTCATTCACTCACAAAAAATTTTGGAGGCCTGCTTCTATGCAAGACAAAAAAAAAAAATAGGACTACAGACCACAGAGATGAGAAAATTGCATTCTCTACACCCAAGAGACATATAGTCCAACCGGATAGGTGGGCTATATATTGTGGTACCAGCAAATACAGATACTCTTAAGAACAGAGGAGTGTGCCTAAGGGCCAGTCCATGAGGAAAATTAACATGGAATTTCCCCCCAAAGATGGAAGTCTTAGAATATGAGTAGAAGTTAGCCAAGTGGGGCATCCAAGGTACGGAGATTAGTGTCAAGCCTGGAAAAATAGAAACTTCACTAGTCATTGTAGCTTCTTTTGCCTAAGTGTTCATAATAGTCTGTCTTGTTTCGTCTTCAGACTGACTTCAGGCCATATAGAGGGAGGAATTAAATGAGATACCGTGACAAACACATAGTGGAAGATGGCGGCTTCTAGAAGCCTTATTATCATTTTAAACCCGGTTTACTGTTTCTCTCTTACCCTTGAGAAGAACCATTAAAGTGCTCTTTAAATGACTATTCAGACTATATTCCTTATTCTTTATTCCTCTTTGTTCTTCTGGTAGCAGGCAAGGTAGGAGATGACTCCTAAAGCCAGAATGAGGACTCAAGGAGGAAGTAAGAGTGGGCACATTGAGTTAAACCAGGGTCCCCAAACTTTCTGTCAGGAGCCCTCTGTTTATGTCACCAATGTGTAAATAGTAACTTTCCTGAGGGGTGAGTGGATGAGAGGCTCTGGCTGGCTTCCTTCCTCCCTCCCTAACCAAAGGTCTTCATAAACCAGACAGGAGGGAAGCATATGTTGGGCCAGGGGAGGAGAGGTTGGTGGGTGCTTGGTTTTTCGTAATGGTTTGGAACTCAAAGGAGCTTGCATTAACAATCCGCTGACTAGGGAGCTCTGAACAAAGTCACTCACTTTTTCTCTAAGCATTTTTACCAGTGAACATAGGGTTTGTTTTCTGATTTAAATGTGAAGCAAAAAGACACATGATTTTTAAGTAATATGTTCTTAGATTTTCATTTCATTTTAAGCAACTAGTTCATTACCAAAATGACATCATTAAAATTAATGGTAAAATATATGTATAGACTTTTTAACATAAATCTCTGACTCTCGATCATTTTCCACATCGCCTGCTCATTTATATCAGCTCTCAGAAGCCCACTGAAAATTAGCAAGAGAAGAAGTGTGAAAAGACAGAAATAGTATCCAATCCTTGCAGAATGTCTCCTTTAGTAATGTGGGGGGCGGGGGCTGAGAAGAAGAAATAATAGTAATAATTTTTTCCTGCATGGTCCCATTACTTTTTCAAATTATTTTTCACCTTTCATTTAGTTGTGACCTCACAGCTGTTTTTGACAGATGGAAACACAGAGACAGGTAGCAGCCAATCAAATGACACCCAAGCCACACTTCTTAAAGCTGCCGGATCCTAGGCTCAGTCCTTGCTTTTTTTCTGCCAAATCCCCCAGCTTTCTTCACAATGAACGTGAGTCTCTAATCACACCTCAAAATAGCCAACACATTCCTCACTCCAGCTTTGTGACCAACGTCAAGAGCCCGAAAAAGCTTAGGCAGAAGTCACGAATTCTTGGGCCCACTGGGACCACCGAGGTGGTTTAAGAGGAGAAACAGGGTGGAGTAGGAGACACTACGAAGAGGTGGGAATCCAAGAGAATGCCCGCTCAGCTGAAAGGCGGTTGGTTGTGTTGGAACTGCTTATAGGGGCTTGAAAGTATAGACTATACACTTCTCTTCCCAAATCACTCTTCAGGGTCCTCATATTGGTAGCTCCAAATCAACAATTTACACCACAGAAATTGGCACACCCTACAAATCAGCTATTCTACCCTCTCCTCCTTCTAAGAGCCAGTTATTAAACATTACACACTGTTGCCTAAGAGCATTGAAATCCAATTTCTATGAATGGTTTATGAGCCAAACAAAATTCATTTGCTCCTGTATCTAGCCATCCCTGAGGCTCCAAGTTTGAGATTCCTGCTCTAGGGGTTAGGCTGCCATTGGTACTGTACCAAATTTGAACCCTTGTTAGTTCCCTCCATCTTTTTTTCTTTTGTCTCTTCCACTCACTTTCTAACTTCTGAAGAGGAATGCCCTATGACATTACTACAAAAGAAACAATGCAGAGGGAAAAAAACACAACTTACCAACAGGTATCTAAGTAACTCCCATCTCTGAGTTAACCTTCTCTCAGTTGAAGCTCTTCAGCTCACCTCTATTGTAACACCTGTGAAATTGTTCAATAAAACAATCCCACAAGCCCTGTTCTGTCTCTCAAAAGTGTAGTCTGTTACATTTCTTGTCAACGAGGCAGCACGTAATTCATTTCAAGGGTTATGCAAAGTATTCGTGAATAACAAATGAAGATTTAGTTCAAACATCCCTGACAGGGTCTTGGAGAGCTTACCAGGTTTATGGATCTGTTTCATGGGGAATGCACTTTGCAAAGTTGCATTTGTGAGTTGTTTAATCAGTGAATAAAGGTATCCAATACATTCTTGTCACAGTCATAGACATGAATAAAAGGGAGGAAAATACTCACTGGAAAAAGCAATTTTAGATTGTTGCAGACTGAAGTACCATGTTAAAAAATAGAATAATATGCCCCACATTAGACACTTTATTGAATAAAACAAAAGAGTTGTAAATATCCTTGTACATTTTTTCTTTTCATGAAACAATTCTTAGTTAACATTGGAAAAAGCTTAGTAAAACCTATGGACTGTCTAAAATCAGGTTCCTAAACTGGGGTTCGCGGATCCCAAGAGGGTCATGGATTAAATTCAGGAGGTCTGTGAACTTGAATGTGAAAACAATCACAATACTAATTTCACTCACCTCCACCTCAAATTTACATACCCCTCAATTGTTAAGTATAGGCAACAAGTTATAGTACTATTGTTACCTGTGTCTTTATCACCAAAAGAAATCACAGATATTTTCCTATCAAATTACAGTTATTGTAGATATCTGAAAACATTGTTTATACTCACCACTTCTTCAAAATTACAGTAATTATTAGAACCAAATGCTAGATTTTGTTTTTCAAAGGCACATATATTATTACATCACATATTTGACTTCCATATGTTTTGATAGCTGTAATTCCATATAATTGGTTCCCTTCGTAATCCTTACACCATTTATTTAATGCATTTAAAAATATTATCCTGGGAAAAGCTCCATAGACTTCACCAAATTTCCAGAGAGAATCAGATCTTAGACAATAAAAAACCTGAAGAATCCCTGTTTTAAAGTTGGTCCTACATTTCATTTATTCTTGCATTCAATAATAATCAAAATTTACATGTCTTCAACATAGTCTGCAGGGTTCTAGGAACTGGGGATATAAGAACAAAGGTGAAATGCCTGCTCTCAAGATCCTTATTTCTAGGGGAAAAATGTAATTTGTGTTTCCTGATTTTATAATTCTTTAAACATTTAGTCTCAAAAGCAACGGCAGAAATTCACAAGTAGAACAAAATCCTTATTGGTCAAAATGTGGTCCATGAAACAGCAGCTTGGCCATCACCTGGGACCTTGTTAGAAATGTTGAGTTTTAGGTCCTGTTCCAGAATCTGCATTTCAGTACGCTCCCACGACACTGGAAAGTTTGAAACATGCTGGGTTAGCCTTTAGTGGCTCCAGACTACAAGTCCTACTACTTCCGTCTTTCCACGGAACAATGATCTGAAACGATGAAGGCCCCGAGAAGTCAGGAGACCACTAATGAAGACTAAACCAAACGGATTTGTCCAAGGCTCACACAAGAGAAGGTAACTCTTTTAAGAATTCTATTTCTAGAAGCAAAGAAGAGTGAAATTTCAAGCTGGGGAGAAAAAAAAAACAAAACCATGATTGAAAATCTTGTCACATTTTCTCCTGCTTAATTTGGTCATTCCTTTGTATGAAATAAAACAAGCTCAACTTGTTTCATGTTACCTCAATGGAGTGAAATTGGCTACACCGTTCTTTCACTCAAAGAACTATTCATAGATTTCTATTCTCAAGCAAGTTATTTATACACTGCCTAAAAGTAGGCTTCCCAGTTATTTAGAATCATGCAGCATCAACAGAGTAGTTCTTTAATTTTGATCTGAAGAGTGAAACACATTTAAATTTCTTAATATAATATTTGGGGAGAACCCCGAAGTGTGGAGACTGAGAGAACAATGATATGTAAAACAGGATATTAGAATCCAGTGATTGCTTAAAAGCTTAGAACTGATTGAGTTATACATGTGGGGAATGCTCTTGAAATTATATGTAAAGTGCAATAACGTGGTTTGATAAGCTAAATCTTATTAATGCTTTGGGGGCAGTGTTTTCTGTTCCCTACAATCTCTGATCCTGTCTTTATTTAAAATCTCGCTATGTTTTCCATCATACATTTCTGGCAGTGATTTTTATTTTTAAAAATATGGCATTAAAATATCATTTATCTTGATTACTGAGTTTCTGGACAAAACTTAAATTTTGCACTTGAGTTCCTAGTCCTGACCCTACTGGACAATATAAGGTCAGAGATGAAGAAATCATTAAAATTAGAGTACATTTTAGAAATAAGAAAAAGGGTTTCTTTTGCCAATTAATTGTCTTACTCGTAAAATAGTATTGATGGCATTTAAAATAACTTCTGAAGTAATCATAATACTTGTGTCACGTGGCATATATCTGCCACTCCAACATAATACAGACCTGCTGTTTTCAGCACATTTTGCAGTCAAGAAAGTCTTCATTTAATTAAAGGGTAAACGGAGGCTGGGGTTATTCATTTGTAGACTTGTGGTTTCTCTAAACTGCTCCCGAATAAAATGTTTACCAAAATATAACCTCACGGTCATGGAAGAAGCAGAGTTGAATGTTCGAATGATGTATGAAATGCTATTGTCATCAAAGTTAATTGCCAAGAAAGCAAAGGCTAATAAATAGCTTAGCTGAATTGGAAAATTTGATCTTTACTTGGATTTAAATTAATGAAATTATACGGTATCAAAGACAGCACCTCGCTAGTGCACTTTAATGTTAACAAGTTTCCTAGTAGTCTCAGAGGGCATTGTTAAGAAAACTCTGAATGGCCTGATGGAAAATTGCATTGTGCCTATATATATTTTTTTTTTGAGAGGTTTTTGCTATAGGGCATGTGTGCTCTCCAGAAAGAGAGAGACAGAGAGACAGACAGAAAGCAAGAAATCACCCCCAGAGGGGATGACCATGCCGTAATCCCTTCTCCTCCATTCTCTCGGGATCTTGGGCACGCACGCACACGCGTCCGGTGTGAGTTTAACTCACACTGCAGCTGACCACATGGGAGTCCAGCCATTAACGCCAACTGCTGGTCCCCATTGTGCCAATATTTTTGCAGGCACAATGGAACACCAAAGAGAGAAGTGAACATCATAGAAAAAATAAAGTTAAACTCCATCACCCCAAATACACAGACAAGCCCAGACATCTCCAACAGCAATTGCTGAGTAAAAATTGGGGCGATACCAAATCGTTCTTTGAAAGTCAGGAAACGAATCACTGTGAGCAAGTCCTGCCTTTGCTGTCATCGTTAGTTTCGTTTTCAAGAAGCAGAACCCAATTCAAGTTGGTTCAGGTTAAGGAAGGCATATTTTAAAGTTAAATAGGAAACGAAGAGAATAGAGCTAATGACAAAGTGGCAGGTTCTAATGGAGGTGTGCCGTATCTGTGGAGTACCTTGAATTTTGGAAAGTTAGTGTAAAAAACGTTAAAAATTATAGTGATGATGGGACCAGCAGATGGCATAATGGTGACGTCACTGAATTCCCACGTAGTTGACCACAGTTCAAGTCCCAAACCTGGCTGCTTAAAACTCACACTTGTGCATGTGTGTCCAAAATCCTGAGAGGAGAATGGAGGAGAAGGGATTGTGGCATGGCCATCCCCTCTGGGGGTGGGGGGCAATTTCTTGCTTTCTCTCTCTCTGTTTCTCTCTGTCTCTCTGTTGAGCACATGTGCCCTATAGCAAAACCTCTCTACAAAAATAAATAAATAAATAATATTGATGATATAGTGATAATAGTTTGGCCATAGTGACTTAACTTATATATATTTTTAATGATATATTAAATTATAAGTTATAAATTGTGTATATAAAATGTAGCCAAAAATATATATAGATTTTTTTTTTAACCTCCAAGAGGACATATATGCTTGTCAGAGAGAAAACACCTCCCAATGGGATGTGGTCACACCGTAATCCTTTTTCCTTCACCTCTCCATTCCATCAAGATTATAGGCACACACACAGATTGGCTCAGTATGTTTTTCAAGCCACCAGGACAAGATTCAAGCTGCAGTCGGCATTGGGGACCCGATTCCCTATGTGCAGGGCTTAACTGTTACACTGTGGGAGCCAGCCCATAAAATATATTTAAAGATCAACTGCATCCATTTCTTCTCACTTACTGTGGCTACCAGAACATAAGAAATTACATATGTGGACGGCGTTGGTGGCTCACATCCTATTTCTGTTGGGCATCATCGCTCTAGAGAGGATGCACCGGGGTGTAGCTCGGGGGGCTTCTCTGTATTCAAAACAGAGGGCGGCAGGAGCTGAGAGTAGAGCAGTTTCCTTTAGGACAGGTAGGATTTACTGAGGACCCAGTAGTGAATCTGGGTCAGATTTACTGACCCACAGAGAAACCAACATGGAGAGAGATCCTTGAAATACCAGAGAGTCTAGACTAGAGCATACTCTCTCCCTCCTTCCTTCTCCTTCTTACTCTTTCCTTCTCCTTCGTCTCTTTTTTCTTTTTTTCTTCTAAGAGTTTCCTTTAGGACAGGTAGGATTTACTGAGGACCCAGTAGTGAATCTGGGTCAGATTTACTGACCCACAGAGAAACCAACATGGAGAGAGATCCTTGAAATACCAGAGAGTCTAGACTAGAGCATACTCTCTCCCTCCTTCCTTCTCCTTCTTACTCTTTCCTTCTCCTTTGTCTCTTTTTTCTTTTTTTCTTCTAAGAAACCTTAAGTATTCTAAATGGGTCCAACAAGAAAGTGATGATTACCTACTTGCTGTATAGTACTTTCCAGAAAACCAACTAATGAAACAAGCCGAATTTTACAAATAATTATTAAGCTAAAAACCGATAGCAAATTCCTAATTGTGTCGGGGCACAGCGACGTCTAGCTTGCCATGGAGAGCCTGTTGCCCGATCCTTACTCAATTGTGATTCCTGATCAGCTTCGCAGACTTAGAGGTGATTCTTAAAGGTTGGTGGAGACCATCGTTTACGTGTATGTCAAACAGATTGCATTTGTAACATTTAATGCCCACAATAACAATAATAAAACATGCTGGCGTGTGCTCTCTGCAAACACTTTCTTCTGAAGATAGAGCCAGTGAAATGTTTTAGGAACTTTGACATTTATGGCTGTATTTATAATCCTTTTTGGATCATTTCCTCACAGAGTCACATGTTTGTATATTTTAAATTCTCTGGAGAAATAAAAATGTTTAAACATAATATAATGATGTGATATGCATTTTATGAGCAGGGGCAAAGAGAGCTGTATGGTGAATCTTGAGACAAGTTTCTATGTAAATGTCGAAGTTTCTAGATATATGTCTCAATGCCAAGGATTAGGAAGAGAAAGGAGAGGTATATTTTCAGTCAGACAGGGTGTTTTATTTGTTGCTTGAAGCCAGAGTACCCTAAATGTTGGAACCTAAGCGTCTACTCATTTGGGAACATGCACGGTAAGGATTTCTTTGGGGAGATACATGTGCTTTTCGTACTTTCTAAGAAGGTGAATGAGACTCAGGAATTGTATTGCCACTCTGAACTCACATGTCATAATGGTTTTGCCTATTGTTTATTTCTCGAAGACTTCTAATCTGTAGCCCAGCAGCCCATAGCGTATCCATTCTGACCAAGGGGACAGTTAACATTACGATTATTCAAACTAAGCCTGTGTATTTAGCTTCAAGCTCCATTGTTTTCCAGTGATGTTAACATGTAATGGACATTCATTTTGGCATATTAGCATCTATCTTGCATGTCTTTATGAAATAAACCAAATGTAAACAAGTGACCCAGATGACATTCAAACCAGAAGCCAGGCCACACCGAACACTGTTCCTATTCCAGAATGCCATCCAAGAGGGAGAGAGTATAGCGATTTTAAAATAAATTATTTGCCATTCTGCCTACTGAGAGGTGAAGTCTGTATGCATGTCTCTGGGTTCTGGGCCATCCTTGGTGACTGGAGGACCCATGGAGTACAACAGAAGTGACTCAGCTTCAGAGATTAAGACACGGTAGGTCATTCAGCGTCCCCCTCGTTCATCTGGGACATACATCTTTGGGAGCTCAGAACTGTTCCATCAGAAACATGGGGCTGCCATGTTGTGAGGAAGCTCACACTACAGTTTTGGCATGATTTCTTAAGTAACTGGAAGAGACTTTCAAGTTTAGCTGAGGCTTAGGGGGTCCAATTAATATGAAGCCTTCTTTTATTATTTGTGGATTAACAGAAAAGAAAAACATTAAAAAGATTATTTATGCATTCTGTGATTGAGACAGAGAGAGAGAGATGGCACCCCCAACAAGGTCTTGACTTTACACCGCCACCAGCCCCACCCGGCCTGGGTCACGGACACGAGCATGCTCTCTTACCATGCTTACTCAAATGCAAACTGGCAGCCTCTCTTTGTGGGTCAACCTCACATTTTCCTGTTGTCTCACTGTCCAAACCCTCCTCAGGTGAAATTTGACAACACCAATTCTTATGCATGCTTCACTTTTGTTTCCTTCAGATTATTTCTTTTATGAGAGTGAGCATGACAGAGAGAAAGACAGGCGCTCTTAACGGGGTTTCGTCATGCTGCTGCCTCCTCTCCCTTTCCCCAGGCTTCTAGCTAGTTCGGACCCTGGGTGGGTGCATGCATGCCAAGCATGGTTCAGATTAGCGGGATCTGAACCCGTGGTCCGACATGTGGTTCCTGTCACTACAGATCAGTATGTTACCTCCTGCTTCAGAAGCAGGCCTCAAATTTTGATTTTTTAAATAGATAATAATCATAATTAATACCTACTGAGTATTTAGCTATATGCAAGGCATTGCTCTCAGAACTTTTAAATGTATAAATGCATGGCATCTTTAGTCCTATGAGGTAAATGCTGTTTTTTAGATTTTATGTATAATGAAACTGGTCCAGCCGCAGTGGCACAGGCAGTGGGGCATGACCGTAAGATGCTGGAGAAAACCAGGGTTTGGCTCTGGGGCCGACGGTGTGGACCCCTGCTTGGCCCGGGCACCCTGGAACACTGGCTGGAAAGCTCGGAGGAGGACTACTACAAGATGAAATCTTATTCTCCCTTATCTCAGGAAATGAACAACAGTAAATCAACTTTAAAAAAGAAGCGAAGGCACAGATTGGCGAAGGGTTTTTCCAAGGTCAGTGCACTAAGAAACGGAAAAGCCAGGGTGTGGACCGGAGTCTTCTGACTCTAGATCTTGTGTTTTCTCCCCCATCTCTTTTACTATCGTGAATAAACTCTCATAATCATAAGATACGTTTTTAAAAGATTAACAAGAAATATGCATTTGTCCTGTCTTGTGTGTTTTAAGGATGACTACAAATTCTCCCCCACTGCACCCATCGAGAGGTGGGGTCTATACTTTAAGGATGACTACAAATTCTCCCCCACTGCTCCCATGGAGAGGTGGGGTCTATTTTCCCTCTCCATGAAGCCTGTTCATGCTTCACCCAGCAGAGAATAGCCAGAGTTATGCCACGTCCCTGCCGAGGCTAGGTCATGGAGGCATACACCTACCTGGTTCACTGGAAGACTCCCTCCTAAGCCCAACTCCCTGAGGCCGCCATGTTCTGAGGAAGCTAAGCCGTGTGTGGGTGCTCCAGAAGACCTGCAGCTGAGCAGCCTCTGAGCCAGCTTGATCTGGTTATGTGAGTGAAAAGTCTCCAGATGATTCCAATCCATCTTTGGATAGACCCTCAGGCCTGGAGTCCGCCCAGCTGAGGTTTCAGACAGAACAGACATCAGCTGTCTCGGTTAGGTCCTATGTACATCCAAGGGTCACAGAATCAATGAGAGCAACACGAGGGTTGTTTTATGCTACAGAGTTTAAGTGATGTGTCACTCAGGAGAGGGTAACCAGAATGTCTCCTTCACCAACATGTCACACTCTGCTCCCAGACGCAAGTACTAATAGCTCTGCTGCTTTATGTTCAGTCTCTTTTCTGGACTTTTAAACGTATGTACACAGGGAAGTCCTGGAGTTGCAGCAGTTAAGCAGAGTACAGAGGAAACGGGATCCCACATGGTCAATTAGCCATCAGAATTTGAGTCCTGGCCATGGCAGGCTACAGGCTGGATGCATGTACACATGCGCAGTATCCTGATGGGAAAGAAGATTGAAGGGAAAAGGATTGTGATGTGACCAGGTCCTGCTTCAGGATGCTTTTTCTCTCTCACTCATGTGCGTGAGCATGCATGTGCCCTCTGACATAATAAAAGAAAAAAAAAATACAACCAGCAGGTGGTGTGGAGGTTAAGGTGGCTGGATTCCACATGGCCCACTGCATGCTTCTAGTTCCAGACCTGGTGGCTTAAGAATCTTGTCCGGGTACATGTGTGTGCATGCCCCAAATCCTGAGAGAAGGGACTGCTCTTCAGTGAGCACACATACCCTATAGCAAACTACAAAATTTTTTTTAAATAAACAAAAGAAAATATATGTATATATTCCAGTTTTAAATATTAATAGGGGCTGGCTCCATGGCATGGCAGTAGTGCACTATTCAAGTGAGGGTGGATCCCACATGGCGTCTGTGATTCACATCCATGGTTACATGAAACACATCAGGCATGTGTCTGAGTGCCTAAGATCTGACGGGCTGGAGGGCTGGAGGAACAAGATTGTGGTGAAGGGTCTCTCTCTCCCCTGCACATGCTCCATCATGAATAAAGAACTTGTTTTGAAGCCTTTCAGCTTTGTATCATACAGAAGATTTTAATTTTATGGGGCAAATCAGCTATTTCATATCTTTTGAATTTTATGTCTTCTTCATGAAGGTCTTCTTCGTGTTAAAGAAATTCCTCTCAATATTTTTAAATTTCAAAATATTCTTCAGAGATTTTTAAATACACATGGAATTTTCTTTCAGTGAATGATACATAGTGAGCATCTAGGTTCTTCTTAGTTTTGATCCATTCATTTATTCTGTTGTTGAAGAAGAATATCACACTCTTTAATTAATATAGGCCTTTGTTCTCATGTTTGCCAGGGCAAATTGCCCTTCATTGTTCTTCTAAACTATCTTGGATTTTCTCTTCTCTTCTCTTCTAAAGTTTGGAGTTGGGGTGTTAAGATCCTGTAATTTATTAAGATTTAATTGAATTTATATATAAGTTATAAGAAAGTGATACCTGAACAATCCAGGAACATGGTCTCTATTTGTTCAGATTTTCTATGAAGTTTCGTAATAGTTTTAAAATCTAGGTCTTGCAGATTTGTCTCAGTTATAGTCCTAAGAATGTAATTGTTCGGTCAAAATTGTGAATGAGACAATTACTAGAATTTTACCTAGCTATTACTAGGGCATGGAAAAGCTATGGATTGTGGCTATGAATCTTGGAGCCAGACTCATTACTCATCTGTCTCAGTCTGCTTGGACAGTTGTAAGAAATCATAGACTGGGTATCTTAATCCACAATTATTGTTTTTCTTAGAAGTCCGGAGGCTAGAAGTTCAAGATCAGGATGCCCACATGGTCTGGTTCTGGTGAGGACCACCTTCTTGACTTGTAAACAGCCATGGTCTTCTCGTACCTTCACATGGGAGAAAGAGAGGAAGAACGTTCTCTGTTGTCCCTTATAGGGCACTAATGTCGTCATGACGGTACCACCTTTACAATCTAGTTATTTCCCAAAGTCCCCATCTCCTGACACTACCACACTGGGGACTAGAGTTCCAAAATATTAACATCCAGTCCATAACATTATTAGTTACCACTTGATTTTCATTGCTTTTCTGCGTATAAAATGACATCACCTGAGAATAATGACTGTTCTGTCTCTTTGTTACCCCAAATTTACAATTCTTATTTATTTTTTCACCATTTAGAACTTCCAATAAGGTTTTTTTTCAAAGATTACTTACTTAATTTTATTTATTATTTTAATTCACCAATGAGAGACAGAAAGAGGGAGAGAGAGAGGGAGGGGGAGGGGGAAGGGGGGGAGAGAGAGTGAGAAGGTGAGAAAGCAAGCAAGCAGGTCCGGGACTCCAACCATAGTTGGCCATATTGGAATCCAGCACCTCAACTACCAAAGCACCTGCTGGTCCCTCCAGTAAAGTTTGAACAAGTCAATAAATTTAATAAGCACATTTCTCTCACTTCTGAACCTAGCATTTTATTACCAAGTATAACACTTGCTATGGGCTTCTAATAATAATAATAATTTTAAAAACTGCAGAAAGTTAAGAGTTCATTCTATTTCTAGATTTCTTGGTGTTTGGTAAAAAGTGAATATTAAATTTTATCGAATACTTTTTTTAAGTTTTGCTAGAGGTCACACATGCTCACCGAGAGAGCGAGAGCGAGAGTGAGAGAGAGAGAAATCACCTCCTGGGAGGATGGCCACACTGCAATCCCTTCTCCTGCAATCTCCTCGGGATTTTGGACATGGAGAAACACAAACTCACGTGATCTCTAAGCTGTAGAACCCGGGACTCAAACTGCACAGTAGGCCAAGTGGGGTCCAGTGCATTAACCTCCATGCCACCTGCGTCATCAAATATTTTTTTGACATCTACTACCTATGATGTGGGTTTTCTTTATTAATGTAGCAATATAAATTAAAAGATTATTTAATGTTTGTTCATATACACATAATTATTTATATTGACTGTTATGTGCCAAAAACTATGGTAAATCAGAGAATAAAAAAGATGAAGACAGACACGTCTTCTGCCCTGAGGTCGATCAATCTTTGCATGCTTAGGATAAACTCTATTTGCTGTATGTGTTACTGTTTTTATATGCTGCTGGATTTGATTAGATACTGTTTTTGCTTAGGATTCATGAATCTCTGTTCATTAGCGAGACTAGATTATGTTGCTCTGGGCCCCATTCAAAATTGACAGCCTTGTAAGTTCTCAGTAAACAAACTGGATCAAAGTCTAGCATTTCTCTCCATTTATTCAAGTCCTCTTTTAAGTCCATAATAAATTTTTTGTAGTTTTCTTCCTGAGAGTCTCAAATATCTTATTAAGTATATTTCTAGATAATTTATTCATTTCATTATGAGTGTATGTTTAAATGAAATTTTCTAATGCATTATTTCTTGTATATATAAAACCAATTGATTTTTGTGCATTCAGTTTATTATTGGTCACCTAGATTAAATTCACAAAAGCCATTAGTTTTGCAATTGCTTTTTTCCTATTTTTAAGACTTCTGGACAGACAATAAGAATAGCAGTAATTAATAATATTTATCCTCTTCCTCCTCAGTAACTGAACTGTTTTTTCCTTTCCCTGTACTTATTTCATGTTACAAATTGCAGGAAAATTTTGAGTAATATTCATACTAGGAAGCATTTTTATATCTTTTCTTTCAAAATGCAGATACCTAGAGCTTTATTATTAGTAATTGGGAATTGGTGATGATTGACAACAACCTGAGAAAGAAGACTTTATTCCTATTCTTGTCCTTGGTATCAGGTACTTTTGTTAAAAATGAATGTTGCATTTTTTTCAAATTATTTTTTGGGATGATCACTCCATTTTTCTTCCATGATGTATTGATGTGAAAAAATATCTTAATGAATTTATAAATTTAATTATCTTTGCTTTCTTGAAACAGAGCTCACTAGGAGTTTCTTTCAATTATTTCATAAATAGCTGGGAAGGTAACTTTAATATTCCATTTTAGCTTTTGGCACCTATATTTGCGAGATGGTCTGTTTCCCCATATTTAAAATACTTTTTCTTCAAATGTGCCAGGTAAGTAAATCTTTGTTTCTTTTTCAGTTGTTTTCTGCTTCTTCACTAGTTAATAATAATTTTGATGTGAATGAGAATGATTCATTATTTCAAGATTTTCAAATGTTTTCATATCCTTTTTATCCCTAATTTTTGTTTCTTCTACTTCCTTGATTAGAATAAACAAAGGTTTGTATTTTGTGTGAATAATATTTTATTCTTTTTGTTCTATTTATCATTTACTTTTTCCCAAAGAACC
>NW_006208670.1:2174879-2227088 GCF_000334495.1 Tupaia belangeri chinensis | reverse complement strand
AACTCTATTCTTTTTTGTTTTACTAAGTTTTAATTTATTCTTTCACCTGTAATAAATGTCTTCTCCTTTTCCTTTAGGTTACCTTGTTTTGCTCTTGACTTTTCCAGTTAATGGTTTCATTTGTGAAAAATAATAAAAGTATATTTTGTGGATTTGTCCCTGCGTATAACTTTGATTAAATGCTATAGGTTCGAATGTGCAGCGGGTTTTTGGTTTATAATTGACACATAATGATTGCACGTATTTATGTGCAATGTAACGTCTCCGTACACGCATATACTGTGGAAGGATCTAATCAAGTCGACTAGCAAATTCATCAGCTCAAACATTTATCATTTCTTTCACAGGGATAATTTCAATATTCTCTTTTTAAGGCTGGCAAGTGGCGTGGTGGTTAGGGGCACTGGACTCCCACATGGCCGACCACTGTTCAAGTCCTGGACCCGGCAGCTTGCTTTTTCTCTCTCTTTTTTCTGTCCCTCTCTGGTCAAATTGAAATAAATAAATAGATAAATTAAATAAAATAATTCTTTTCAATAAAAAGACTCTCTCTTCTAGCTATTTTGAAATACAGCATTAGCCATAGTCACCCAAGTGTGCAAGAAAACACCAGAGAATATTCCTCCTATGTAATTGTAATTGAGCACACACTGACCGGCCTCTCCCTCTTCTCCTCCTCCTTACTCCCTCCACCTCAGGAACCACTATTCTCCTCTCTCTAATCTGTGAGATCAACTTCTGGATTCCACATATGAGTCAGGTCATGTGCTATGTGTCTTTCCATGGTGGGCTCATTTTACTTCATAGACTGTCCTCCAGGCTCATACAGGTGGGGCTCATAAATGACAGGATTTCATTCTTTTTTATGACTGAATAGTATTTTTTTTTTTAAGAGAGATTTTTTGCTACAGGACTCACGCACTCACCGGAGAGATAGAAAAACAGAGAGTAAGAAATTACCGCCCAGGAGAAATGGCCACACCACAATCCCTTCTCCTCCATTCTCCTCTCGGGATCTTGGGAATGCACGTACATGGGCAAGGCGTGAGTTCGTATCTCATCTCCAGGTCTGGGACTTGAACTACAGTTGACTACGTAGAAGTTCAGCGACATAACCATTATGCCATCTGCTGGTCCCAACGGAATAGTATTTTATATTATAAATTGATATGTATCTCTGTGTATATATAAATATAAATAAAATATAAATATGTGTATATATATATAAATATATTCATTTCTCTGTGTGTGTATATACACATACACACACACATTACATTTTCTTTATCCATTGATGGACACTTAGGTTGATTCCACGTTTTGGCTATTGTCACTAGTACTGCAATTAACATGGGAGTACAGTTTTGTTTTGTTTTTTTAACATACTTACTCCATTTCCTTTGGATATATACCCCATAGTGGGGCTACTAGATCATACAGTAGTTCTATTTTTCATAATGACTGTACTAATCGAGACTTTTACAGTGTATTAGGGGTCCCTTTTCTTCACAACCTCTCCCGCACTTATTATTTTTTGTCTTTGATAGTAGCCACTCTCAGTGCAGTGAGGTGATACCACCTTGTGATTTTACTTCGCATTTTTCTGATTATTGCATTTTTTTGTCGACCAATTTTTCCATATACCTGTTTGTCATTTATTGTAGTGTTTTTATTATTGTAAATTTCAAAGTATTTTATAATTATACTTTTAATCTCCTATTTTATCCAGAGTTACATAAAAGGGTATAGTTGTGTTTTGTCACCTTCAAGAGCTTAGGCAAACTTTAAAAAAATTATTGTCGTTGGGCATACCCATGGCATGGTTAAGGCAGCTAAATCCCACATGGCCAGTCATGTGGTCCATGTCCCAGACCTGCGACTTGAGAGACAGGCTGGCGTGTATGCATGTGTGCCCCAAATCCCCAAAGGCAGGAGAATGAAGGAGAAGGGATTGTGATGTGACCATTCCCCATAGGGGGAGGGGGGTGCGTCCTCGCTTTTCCTCTTTCTCTCTCTCAATTCCCATACTCCCCACCCCCATCTTTCTCTGGTGAGCTCAGGTGCCCTCAACAGATTAAAGAACAACACTGAGAGCAGATGGTAGACTATATCTAAAACTCAATACTCAGTGAGGCAGACCCACTGAGACGGTTGCAGTTCAAGTCTGGAGAACCTCCGAGTATGCTGAGAACACGCGTGCCCATCTTCTTCTTTTCTTTCCTTTATCTCTTTCCTTTTTTTTTTTTTTTCTTAAGACAGGGGCAAGCTGTGTCCAATCCTTTTGCTTCAGCTTCCCAGCTGGTACTACAGACATGAGTCACCATGCTCAATTCCATGTTTTTAGACAGGGTCTTGCTATGTTGCCCTGGCCAGCCTTAAACTTGCTATCCTCCTGCCTCATCAGCAAGAGTCACTGGGATCACAAGTGCATGCCATCATCCCTGGCTTTTAGGTTGGACTGGGAATGGAATCTGGGCCTTCCATGAGGTCCCAGCCTATAGAGCACAGCGTCTTAGTAATGGCCGCCACTGCACCTGGGCTGGGTGAGTTGTTCTGTATACGCTCCAGGGTCATTGCTACACTTCTACTGTTCAGGTATCTTCAGGTCACACGATATTTCTTCATGTTGGATTTCTTTTTTTCTTTTTTTTTCTCCCCCTTTTTTAATTTCAGTTTTTGATATAAGGTGTATGTGGTTGTTGGAGAGAGACAGAGAAAAATAGACTGAGAGAATGTGAGAAATCATCCCATTCAGGGGATGGCCACACTGCAGTTCCTTCTCCTCCATTCTTCTCTCAGGATTCTGGGCATGTCCACACGTGCACCCAGGGTGATTTTCAGGCCACTAGGTCTGGGACTTGAACTGCGGTTGGCCATGTGAGAGTCCAGTGCCTTTACTATGCTACCTGCTAGTTCCTCCTATTGGATTTCTAAATCTATCATATCCTTTGTCAATGTTTTGCCTCATTTTCTTTCTTCCTTTCATTTTGGAAGAGAGTCTCAAATTTATCCTATTATGGTTTTTACTGTAAGCTTTGTCAATGAAATACTCTATTGATTCGAATGTTCTTCAGCTTTTGATCTTCCATATTCACTTTTTGTAACATTTTTCCTTTCATAATCTTCCTCTCTCTATATTCCAGTTTCTCAACCAGTCTCTGCCTCACCTCAATATGTTTTCTTAGCTCATTTTTCATCGCTTGCTTCATGAGGTCCTTGAATGTTATTTAGATCACAAAACATATGCTGTTTAAAATTTATTCCTATTTCCTGTAGTAAATCTTTTTCAAAGTATGCTCTTCCTCTGCCTCTTGAGTGCTATATTTTCATTTCTTAAAGTTACAAAATTTTTCACATGCCTCATAATGAGATTTTATTTTGCCTGTTTATTCATCCTTGAATGATGACTATTTTATCTGGCCTATTATTTCTTTGCAGAACAAAGTGAATAGATTTTTCCTGGATCCCGTCATGTTTTACACGGTTCACCCCTCCCATCCCCCATCTTCTCTTACATTTTATGCTATAGAACATTTTGCCCATTTGGCAATTAAACATCCTAATGGGAGATTTACTCTGAGTTTCCACGAGCTGAGGTCGCGTCTTTCTCTGTACATGGCAAAGCCATTGTGCAGGAGGCCGGATCTGAGATGACTTGCCCTCATTTATTTTTCTACCAAAAAGCAGGTTGAAAAAGTCTTTAAAAACAATCCCCCACTGCTAGCCACATTGTGCACAGCCACAAGGGCCTGGTGTCCAGTAGCTGCCCTCGGGTTCTACAGAGCCTTCAAGGCCAAGGAACTACTCCGGGCTCTCTACTTCTGAGTGTAAATAAATGCTTTCGGGATCTTTTTCACTTTTCTCTCTTTCAAGGCCATATTATTTTCTTAATAAGTGAATCCTTAATGTCTTTTATATATAGGGTCCCACTTACAGAAATTTATCTAACTTTTTTTTCATGCGAAAGATGTCCTTTTCTATCACCCAACACTGACGTGAGGTTTTCCAATTCTGGTAACCCCTCTGACATTTTAATTGGAATTTTGAAGTTTCCTGTGCTCAAAATGCCATCGTTACCTGAAAGTAAGCCAAGAATATCTAAATATACGCAGAAAGTGTGTCAGAGGCTGTGACAATCTCTCTGTCACAGCTTAGACTTTGGACAGATCTATTATCCACAAGGCCAGCCATAACACATGGGCTCCCACGTGACTCACAGAGGTGTTTGCTGCCAATACCAGCCCGTCTCCTGGATTGCCACTGTGACCCCATGATTCTTTTTCTTCTTTCGAGATTGGTCTAGTTAATGCATATATCTGAATTTCTACCATGGTTCTCCCTGTTTCTTTCTTTCTTTTTTTTTTTTTCTTTTGCTTGCTTCTTTCTTTCCTTTTTTTTTTAAAATAAAACACAACTGTATATAAGTATCTAACAGTTTCTGAGCACTTCACATGCCTTATTTTATTTAGTTTCACAAACTGCTCTAACATAAATACAATTATAATCCAAAATTTATAAATGAAGGGATTGAATCCTAAAAAGTGATTTAAATATTGGATTGTTAAGAAAGTCATGACATTTTTTGCATAGAAAAACATAGAAAAATCCAGTGCAACTTTCCTGATGACCTAATAATTTAAGGTCACTGTGCTAGCAAGTGTCAGAATTAGTATTCACTGGTCTCTTCTCAAAACCTATGCTTTTAAACAATATTTGAAGAGTCTTCTCTAGCTAGAGTTCCCCCTCCCCACAAAAGAAAAATTCCAAAAAACAGGTTTCCCACCTTATTTATGAATATGGCACCAACTGGATTCCCTGCAGTTATGCCTTACCTTCTCCCCATTGACAGTCTACTAGATCAATATATATTTGTTTCACACAAATTGTTCCCTCTTGTCTCAGAATAAAAGAAATGTCTCCTCTAGAGCACTACCTAGAAGTGTTCTCAAAGCTCCCCTTCCATCACTGTCCCCCCTTGCTGTTCTGTCCTCTCAATGTACGATCGTGCTGAAGTTCCTGCCTTCTCCTCTAGTAGCACATCGCCCTCTGACCTCTCTCATGGTCGAACATTCCCTCCCACTTCCAGGAAAAATGAGTCTGCATTAGCTTTACCTATTTCCATTTTGTTCCTTAATAAACCCCAATCTTTGCCCTTACCTACCATACTCAAGCCAAGATGACCTATGGCCTCTGGATCATGAGATTCCATGTTTGCGTCTTGCCTTTTCACTCTGTGCTGCATCAGGCAACACTACTCATTCATGAACTTTCCTTCTACATTGATTTCCATAACTCCACCTTCTTCTATTCTCCTCGTTTCACTCTGTGCTGCATCAGGCAACACTACTTCATTCATGGACTTTCCTTCTACATTGATTTCCATGACTCCACCTTCTTCTATTCTCCTTGTTTTTTTTTTATTTTTCCAACTACTTTTCACTTTTATATCTTAAAAAAATATTTAATTTTATTATTATTATGTTTTAACTCGACCAGAGAGAGACAGAGAAAGAGAGAGGAAAGTGAGAAAGCAAACCACCAGGTCTGGGATTTGAACCACAGTTGGCCATGTGGGAGTCCAGCACCTTAACCAAGATGCCACATGCCACCTCCTTCACTTTTATTATTTTTTTTTCTACCCAAATATTAGGTCAAAGATCCCGGCATTCCATTTTCAGGCCTCGTTTACTTTCTTTTTCTTTTTTTAATCATGAAACAATCTCATCTATGTCCAAAGCTTCAACTAACATCTGGATTCTGACTGCTTCTTAATTTATGTCCGAGTCTCTAAAATTATACCTCTAACGAGTTAGAATAACTGTATGAAAATATTCTACGAACACCTCAACAATTTTATCTCCCCTCATTCTCTTGCATTTTTTGAAGTTTATTTATTCTTTTCATGAGAGAAACAAGAATGAGAGAGACAGAGACAGAGAAACATCATCCCCAAAATGGTCATGACACCTTGATCTTCCCCCAGCTTCAACCAGCCCTAGCAGCAATAGTATATGGACATGCATGTTTCCAGAATACTCAGGGATGTCTCCAGATGTGAACCCAGAACCTTCCCATGAGCATCAGCCTCACAGAGCATTACGCTTTACCACTGTGCTCTGTCCAGCCCCATCCTTGTATTCTTGATCAAAGGTTCTAGCAACACCATCTACAAAGTTCCTCTCCTTCCCCTTTCCTCAAGCCCTATAAACAATGTCACCAAATTTTTCCTTCTCTACCATTTTGTCATCTTCTGAGTTAATCTCATTTTGCCCCATGTACTTTGAGTTCAGGCTCCCATTCTCCTTGTCTAACTTAATTTAACAATTTCCTATTGTATTCTCCACCACATATACAATTCTAGAGGAATGGTTACGTTGAAATATAAATATGATTCGTTTCTTTGAATGCTATCATCTTCAAGACAAAGTCCATAGTTCTTATGACCCATATTGAATTTCCCAAAGTATCTAGAATTCCTACAAATTCTCTCTCCTCTCCCCTTGCCTATGTTGTTCCTTATTCTAAAACATGTCCTTCATTTAACCTTGTCATTTTAGGGAAATTTCCAGGCATTCATCAAGACTCAGTCCAAACTTCATGTCTATTTTGGGTTTTGACCTTACTGTTCAGGCTCACTTTTAAATGGCATTTCTATACCCCCCCACAGCAGCAGGTACACATGCCCCAATGCCAGCAGCATTCAGCATGTGGCTTTATAGTACATTTGTTTACTTCTCAGACTCCAATTCAAAATTGTAAGCTCTTGGAAAACCAGGAAATGGTTGTCAATGGCCCACCTGAGCTTCCTGGGTCTATCATTGCTGCTGGGGTAGGTGTTGCTACCACCCTGCCTTGCCACGCCAATCTTGAGTCATATCCTAATTCCTTCCTTTGCTCAGGAGTGCTGTGAATAACTCCTAACTTTGTCCTCCTGTGTTCGAGTAATGCCACTGTCAACCACTAGAGGAAGAAAGAGAAGTGCTGCTACGGAATAGGACTCCAGCATCAACTCATGGAAAGGATGAATTTTTGCTCAAAATGGTAGACATGCTGAGCTTGATAGAACAGAATATAAGGAGACTTTGTGGTATCACTGGAAACCAGAGTGCTCTACAAAGGGAAGCTTTCTAGGGAATAAATCTGACTGGCACTAACACACATGGGCCTGGTGTGGTTTTCAAGCCGCCGAGTCTGGGATTCTAACTGGGGTTGGTATAAGGGGATCCAGTGTCTTAACCATCAAGCCATCTGCTGGCCTCCAAAAAACATATTTTCAGGTAAAGTAATGACTATAATCCTAAGAGCATTTAGTTATTTATGGATAACTAAAAAGAATAATGGCTTGTTTATAAACATTATTAGTTTGATTCATCATTATCACGATCTCAGTGAGATTTCAAATAGAAGGGAAATAACTCCAAATCAAATACGAAGTGAAAACTGAGAGCTTGCATTAGTTCCCATTTTTAAAATCAAACGCCCTGTTTCATATAACATTGTTAGTTATATGTTACAATACCTTGGAGCTTATAGGAAATACTATTGTTATTATCTTTCATCTCATGGTGTATTAGAAAGGATGCAAAATCTAGAATCACAAGGCATGAGTTCTAGACAATCCTTAGCTATTAGCTCAGGATGTTTCATTCACTCTTTCTGACTTTAATATTCTTATTCACAACAGAAAGGGAAGGGATGAGGTGATCCTTAAGTTTATTTTTCAGTTTCATATTCTGTGTGCCAAAGATCACCCTCCATAAAACATGGATAAGATTTTTAAAAATGCTTCCACTAATACAAGAACAGCATGAGTCACTGTCATTATTCAAAGAGAAGTCAACTCATTGTGGTAAAACAGAAATCTTTGTCAGTGCCTTTGGTACAAGAGTTACTCAAATCCACCTTCGTTTCAGACAATACATTATTATGAAGAGCCAGATAGTAAAGAGAACCTGGACAAGTCTCTCCTTTTTAAGCTCATCCATTCATAAGGAGATGTATACAGTACAATATTTGCCTCCAAATAAGCTATTTTGTTGTGGTGGTAAAAATACAAGCTGATGAGATGAAGCAGTAATCTAACATTTAGTGGAATACACGTTTTTCCAAATCAGTGAGAAATCTTTATAACAAAGTATTCTCTTTTCATATGAATAAAAACTGATCAATATGTAAACACTGAGATTTCTTTCCATAAATTGTGAATTTTGTAGAAATAATTGGTATATGCCTAAGTAGTATTTGTTACTGTAGCTCATAATTACTCCATTTATTTCCCCATTCTTTCTTCATCAGTTTGATCATTTTTTTCTCTCTTTTGAGGCTCCAAAATACAGAAAGAGTTACAACAAGTTTGTGAAAACAGCCCTACATGAGGGGATGATTATATTTTCAATCACCAACAAAAAGCTTAACAAAAGACTTGAGTGCTGGAAGAGCCACCATGCATCACAAATTCAGTATCTACTTGCCAATGAGTTATTTTCTAAAATTGAGTGATTTTTTTTTTTTTTTTTGCAGGGGGTAGAGGTGCTCACCAGAGAGAGACAGACAGAGAAAGGGAAGTACAAAAATGCCCTACCTCCCCATGGGGAATCATCATGCCACAATCCTTTCTCTTATCTCTCTCCTTTGTTTCATGACTTCGGTATACACATGTGCTTGGTGTTTTTCTCAAGCTGCCGGGTCTGGGACTCCAACTGTGGAAGTAGATCATGTGAGTTATGGCTCCCTTAGCCAACATGCCATGGACTCGCCCAAGAATGATCTTCAATTTAACATTTTGTCATCTTCTGATACTTTTGTAAACATAAGGAACTCTCATTAGTTATTCCAAATATACCATGAAGACAATGTTAATTAAAATCAAATAATTCTATACTCAATAATGGAGACTCAGAGTACCTAGAAAGTTGTCCTCTTTTGTATACTTAATATGAAGTTATTAAATTGGAACTATTTTTGTCTGAGGTCCTACTACATTAGAGGTCACCATCAATTAAGGTATGAGAAATGCATACAGGAGATGTAAAGGTAATGTTTAATAAACAACTTTGCAATTCTTAGCTGACCACTTTTTTTTCTGTGATAAAATGGATGAAGATAGGGTGGGAGAAGGTGAAATAAAAATATACTATTTTGGAGAGAGTTGTTGCATTGTTATGAACTCAACCCTGCCCTCAAAATGGAGGCCATGAGGGGTGGGAAATGGATTTTAGGGAAACCACTTGGAGAACTTAACATCTTTTGAGACTAGCTGTCAGAGTGACTTTGTGTCTTTCTTATTCCTGAAAAATATAATAAATGGATGAAAGGCTTGACGATAGAACAAAGAAGGATGAATATGTTGGAATCAGCCTACATGCCCAGAGCTTTCTGTCTCTTAGATTGTATGTGGGTTTCTTGTTGTTGTATATTTTGTTGTTGTTCTTGCCAAGCATGTATGCTTGCCAGAGAGAGAAGAGAAAAAGAGAGGGAAAGTGAGAAATCACCTCCCAGGGGAGTGGCCACACCAAAGCCTCTTCTCTTCCATTCTCCTCTTGGGATTTTGGGCACAATTGCATACACACCCAGAGTGAATTTCAAGTTACAGGTCTGGAACTTGAACCATGGTTGCCCAGGTGAGAATCCAGCATCTTACCCACTGTGCCACCTGCTGACCAAGATTTTATGAGTTTTCTATGAACCAGAAACAAGCTCCTTTGCAAAAATAGAAATAGGGTTCCTCATAGGTTCTATCCATTGGAGTGATTCTGTAAGTACAAAAAGACTTCAGGAGCAAAAGCCAGAAGCATATCCAGAGGAAAAGAGGTTGGGGGGGTCTCCTGGGAGAATGCATTTTCTTGTGTCAAGGGAAATGTAAATAGATTTGATGCCAAGAGAACTGGTGATGTGTTTTCCAATGGATTATGCCTAGAAAGCAGAGCTTGAGACAAGGATTTGCATATAAGTAGCTTTTTAGAAAGTGCATGAAAGGAAAAAGCATAGGTCATCCTTTACATCCGGTCCTTCAGTAAGTTGACAGCTCAGCCTATATACATACACACATATCTATTTATATACATCTTGTATACGTGCAGATGATTCTATTTTTCTCCTCCATCTCCAAGTATCTCCACATCTACTTTTGTCTCCAGACATCTAGTAACTCTTATGCAGTTCCCCAAACTCCATTACTTCTTCCAAATTATTTCTTCCCCTGCTAACCTCCCCCCCCCAAAAAAAAAATAATATGTGGTGTGCCTTTGAGACTGTTAACATTTGGCTATACCTTCTTCTTTCTCCATGTTTATTCTGTTTCTTCCCGTGATTCATGGGACATAAAGACGCATCAGTTTCTTGCTTAGTACTCTCGAACACACCCACATGGTTCATACTTTTTGGTGATTTCAATATCCAAGTAAATGACCCTATCTTCTTAGTTTCTTGACCTCTTCATCCTAGGTCTCCTCATCACCAGAATTTTTTTCGACTCTGATATTATAATATTCCATTTTTGGACTTACCCCTTTGCAACTTGCTTGCTCTAGTTCCTGATACCCTGTAATTCTTCAACCACTTTGAGTTTTCCAAATTGGTATGGATTAGCCATACCAATTCTTTCTCTTTTTTTTCACTTTTAGAGTGTATTTGAATAGCATTTAATAGTTGAACACAATGTTTTCATGTGTATTACCTTTGTTAAAGTAGCATTTTCCTTTAGGGTATTTTAGTTTTTCTTTTAGTTTTAAAAAATTATCTTTTCATACAGTCAATCACTATATATCATTGCAACTCATAAAATGAATTTTCCAGTTAAAGACACTATCATACATGTTATCAACAGACAATTTTCCATTTGTGCGTCCCTTCAATGTTTTGCTTCTTTCTTTTTCTCCTTGATTCCCTTTCTCTCACCCTCCCCCATTTCCCACCCTCCTCCCCCACTGTCTCCAGTATCATCATTGTTCTCCATGCTTTTAGATCTTCCAGTCTTTCAGTTTCTGCCATAGAGTGCAGACATTCAGTATATATTAAGTGGGGACACAGAATGTTTCCCTTTTATAGTCTGGCTTGCTTCGCTTAGCAGTAAATCTTCCACGTTGGTCCACTTTGTATCAAATACCATGGTATTGTTTTTTTTTAATGGCCAAGTATTATTCCAATAGCGTATATGTGCCACACTTTTCCAATCCATTAATTTGTTCATGGACATTTGGGTTGGTTCCAAGTTTTAGCAATTGTGATAATGCCACAATAAACATAGATGTGCAAATACTTTTCTGACTGAATGTATTCCTGTCCTTTGGGTTGATACCTAGGAGTGGAATTGCTGGATCATATGATAGCTCTATTTGTAGATCTTTGAGGAACCTCTATATTGTTCTCCACAGTGGCGGTACTAATTTACATCATCACCAACAGTGTAGGAGAGTTCCCTTTTCACCCATTCTGTTATTCTGCTGTTTATTCCTATCTTCACAGACCTTTTTAGACAAAATTCATGGTCCAGTTTGAAATTAATCCTTACTTTCCTCTCAAATGTTGCTAGAGAATACAACCAAGCTGATTGATTACACTTTAATGATCTCAAAGGCCAACTGGGCATTTGCGACACTATTACCATGCTCCCCTATTTTTGGGTCATTGGAAAAGTCATGATGTATTCTTCTATTTTTCTATGCAAAAATGCATCATGACTTTTCCGATGACGCAATAAAATCACTTTACCACAATGGTGGTCCTTCTGCAACCAACATAGCTATTCTGGAATTACGTTTCTCAGAACTCCCTTACCTGTACAGTAAAAGTTACAAATGACCTTGAGAAAGGAATGTCAGATTTGGAGAGCAGAAATGTGACAGTAGTCATGAGACTTAGAGATCTAAGGAATCACTGTTATAGCTCAGATGTCTTCTGAACTCCTGGTTCACTCGTTGGCTCACCTAAACGATGTCTTTTGCAGCTCACCTCACTTTCTCCTGGACCAGGTTCTTATGTGACTCCTTGGTTCAGGGCACCAGCTTCCCCTGCAGGATAACCTTTCATCATCAAGTCTGGAGGTGGCTCCACACAAGAAGGTTCTGTTTTGTTCTTGTGCATTCTGGTTTGTGCTAATACAGCCCTGTTGTCTCTGCTCTCTTCATGCCCAGCATCCCAACTTTCCTTCCCAACTACCAGCCAGAGCTGGTTGACCCAAAATGACTTCAGGCCTAATACTAGACACAAAAGCAATAGCCTTGTATGGACTTCTTTTCCAACCCGCACACTTGTGTAAGATCTAATCCCTTAATAAATCTCTTATTTTATTACCGTCCAGAGTGGTTCTGCCTCTTTAATTGAACCCTAACTGATAAAAGCATTCTCTCTTCCACTCTCCCCACAGCCACTGGCCATTAGCTGATGACTCTTCTTCGTATTTTATTGCAAAAGCAGAAGCAATCAGAGAGAAAAACTTTTTTTAAAATCTTCTATTATGACATGCTCAAGTCTAACTATATCCACACTCATATCTTCTTCTTCTGTCTCCTTATAATAGGAGTTACCTCTCTCCCTCAAAGGCTCATCCCTTTAAATTTCGTCTCAGCTCACCTCCTTTTCTCTTTTGATTTCTCCTGCATTGCTAGCTGCTAGCTTTTTTTGTTTCTACTGGATCACACTTGTAGTTCTATCTTTAATAAACTTGCTTTTAGCTCCCCTTTTCTATGCCCCGATTTTTCTGACTTCTTCATAAGAAAACATCCCCCTAAAACTTTATACATATACTTCCTATACTTCCTTCTTTTCCAGACACCATGAAGTCTACTCTAAAGTGGCTCATTTTTCCTTTAATTCCCCCTGAAAGTTATTTTGAAATGTCAACAATCATTTTTCTGTTTCTGCTTATTGGGTTTTAAGCTGCATTCTACTTAGTTGGTCACTCCCTTCATTTTCAAAAACTCTTTCTTTGACAC
This sequence comes from Tupaia belangeri chinensis, assembly GCF_000334495.1. Classification (NCBI taxonomy): domain Eukaryota; kingdom Metazoa; phylum Chordata; class Mammalia; order Scandentia; family Tupaiidae; genus Tupaia; species Tupaia belangeri. The sequence goes on along the minus strand of NW_006208670.1, from coordinate 2,214,156 downwards.
ATTTTTTTTTTCCTTCTCCCTCACAGGCTGCTTTCCTCTGTCTGATTTCTGGCTTCTCTGTTCTTATTCCACTATTAGACGTTGGGGTTCCATAGAGACATGCTGGGCTCTCCTTTATACTGTTCCACTAGACAATCTAAACCACTCCCATGTCATCAATATACTGTCAATTCCCTGGTTTTGTTTCCTTATCAAACTACTTGTTCATGGAAGAGTCCTATATCCAAATATAGACAGGACATCCTCTTGAATGTCTCATCAGAACTCTTCTTTTTAAGTTTACTTCTTTCTTTCATGAGCATTAGAGAGACACCATGGTCCCCACAGGGTCACAGCATGATGGTACACCATCAGCCTTTAGCCAGCCCCAGATCATGGACATCACGTGCCCTGTGGACCCAGGGAACTCTCAGACGACCCAGGAACCTTCCCATGTGGGATTGCGTCCCAGAGTGCTGCATTTGACTGCTGCACTGCCCTTTGGCTCCTCCTCAGAATTCTTGATCTTCTCCCATAATCTAGGTGGCTTCCCCCTCAACCACCAATTCCCCACAAGTCTTCAACAAATAATCTGTGAAACATTTAACCAACAAAACAAATAATGTCAAGTCTTACATTAATGTGCCTTTAAAATACTGTCATTATTTCTTCCTGGTTCCCCAAAACCATCAAATAACTTTGGGTATGTCCAAATTCAGTTTGACTTGCCATATATATGTATTTCTTTTTTGGAGAGGTTTTCGCTATAGGGCACGTGTGCTCACCAGACAGACAGAGAGAGACAGAGAGATAGAAAGCGAGAAATCAACCCCCGGGGGGGGATAGCCACGCCACAATCCCTTCTCCTCCATTCTCCTCTCGGGATTTTGGGCACGCACGAACACGTGCCTGCACCCGGCGTGAGTTTTAAGCCACCGGGTCCTGGACTTGAACCATGGTCGACTACGTGGGAGTCCAGCGACATAGCCATTACGCTAATTGCTGGTCCCGTTGACTTGCCATATTTAAAAAAAAAATAAATAAATACGTGAAGTCTTTAGTCTCTGAAAATATATGTACATCTAAGCTTATAATTCTTACATAAATTAGACATACGAGGTCTGGATAGCATGCATTTCCAGAAATAGGACCAAAGACGTTTCTTTTACCACTGTACTATCATTTTCAATGGAGACAGAGAACGTGTTAATGGAAATAAAAGAAAGTCGGAAGAATTGGGAACAGATAGGAAAGAGGTACAGTAAGAATCAAAGAAGGAAATTTCAAGTTTATTTTTCTTTTGTAAGAGAGACACACACCAAGAGAACATCCTCCTCAGAGTCTTAATACCCCAGTCACACCCCAGCTCCCAACAGTCTTGGATCCCGGACACACGAGCAGAGTTTACTTAGGAAAGTCTCCAGGTGCATACAGGCAGAGCATCACGTTTTACCCCTGTGCCACTGTCTAGTTTGCTGGGAAATATTAACTGTGGAAAAATTACTTCACATCTTTGGCTTTAACAACGCTAGATTTTATTTTATTTTTTTCAGTTCAGTGACCTAAGTGGCACTTGTACCACACTGATCAGTTTGCCAGCGTATAAAGTTCTGTTTGTTGCCAATTTTTAAAGTGAGATTTCAACTCAAACCCCTTGGACTGAAATTTCATGAATTGTAGACCTAATTGACACAATACATTTTACAGCAACTTTTACTCAAGTAAAATATGTTCTTGAAATTCATTTGTAATGGCAAGCAATACAGTCAGTCACTTTTTTAGGGTTCTGGGGCAGTAGGCACTAAAAATCTGTCTTCCCACCTAGACAACAATGACATTGGCAGAAAACTATTGTTAACTATTTTGCTACTCTGGAATTTACTGAGGGTTGGCAACTTCTAAAGAAAGTCTTGGGTAGTAAATTATGGTTAATTGTGGTTAGTTTAAGCCAAGCACTGTAGTAATGACTCACCAGCCCACCCCACAGCCCCTGACAGGCAACTCTGCATATGACTCTGGGGCAACGTGCACACAGCTTGTGGGAGCCGAGGTGGACAGATAGGACCATATTCCCAAATATCGGAAACCTATGCTCTGGTCACTGCCGTTTCTGATCACAGAGGTCCAAAAAGAGAACCAGTGGCCATATTTGTTGGCCACTACTTCCAGACTTCAAACCTCCTTTCCTTTGGTTAAAGTGATTAAAGTGATGGTATAGTCATCCATCCCTTCTACTTCACTCCCCTCCTGGGATGCGGGGCATGCATGTACATGCCCCTGGTGTGAGTTTTGAGCCACCAGGTCTGGGACTTGAATCGCAGTCAACCATGTGGAGATCTAGAGCTTTAACCACTATGTCACCAAAAAATTGATGAGAAGAGAATGCTCCCTAACTCACTCCATGAGGTCAGTATTATCCTGATACTGGAGCCAGACTAAGATACTGAGAAATGAATACTACAAACCAACACCCCCTCTGAAATTTGATGCATAAATCCTCAACAAAATACTAGCAAACTGAATTCAGCAACATATTAAAAGGATTGTAAACAATGACCAAGTGGACTTATTCCAAGAACACCAAGATGGTTCAACAAATGAAAATTGGTTGATGTCATATACATCATTAGTAGAATATGGGTAAAACTGATATCCATCTCAATCAATGCTGGAAAAGCATTAGAAAAAATTTAACACTCTTCCATAATAAAAAATTTGATAAACTAAGAATACAAAGAAATGATCTGTCCATAATATTAGGTTGTTGGAAAAGTCATGACATAGGTCTTTCTATGTAAAAAGTGCATCATGACTTTTCCAATGACCTACTAAAAGTCATATATTAAACACCCACAACAGATATCATACTCAGTAATGAAATACTAAACCTTTTCCTCTTAGATCAGGAAGAAGGTAAAGATGCCTTTCCCCCCTACTTCTGTTCAACATGTTACAAGAAGTCCTAGTCAAAGGCAAGAGAAAGAAATGAAAGGCATCCGGATTAGAAAGGAAGAAGCACATGCACATTTTAAAAATGCAAAAAGATAAAATAAATTAAATTTCTTAAAAGTAAAATTAATTCCATTCACTGAGGCTACATAACTTTGTATATTTGAGCTCCTAAAAATTCCACACACACACAAAAAATAGAATAAATGAATTCAGCAAAGTAGCCAAATACAAGTCTGCACCCAAATCAGTTGTATTTCTTTACAATGACAATGAACAATCCAAAAGTGAAATTAAGAAAGTAATTCCATTTACCAAAAAGAACATAACACTTAGGAATTAACTTAACCAAAGAGGAAAAGATCTATACAATAAGAAACATGAAATGTTGTTAAAAGAAAATGTTGAAAGATATAAATAAATGAAAAAAAAATCTCATATTCATGAACCAAAAGAGTTAATATTGTCAAGGTGTCAATATTATCCAAAGTATTTCAGATTTAATGCAATCCCTATAAAAATCTCAACAGTGGTTTTTGCAGAAATAGGACAACAAAATTAATTTTAAAGGATCCAGTATATTCAAAATAATCCTGAAAAGAAGAAGGATATTTCCCAGTTTCAAGTCTTACTACAGAGTACAATAACCAAACAGTACAGTAAAGGCATAAAGAAAGAAAGATACAGAAACCACTGGAATCAAAGAGAGTCCAGAAATAAGCCCTCATATGGATAGCCAATGACTTTTGACTAAAATACCAACACTACTCAATGCAGAAAAAGATGGATTTTTCAACAAATGGTGCTTGGAAAAACTGAATATCTACATGCAAAAGAATTAATCTGGAACTTAGCTTAGTACCATTTACAAAAATTAACTCAAAATGTATTCATGACCTAAATATAAGACCTAAAACTATGAAATTCTTAGAAGAAAATATAGAACAAAATCTTTGTAACTGTGGATTTGACAGTTATTTATCGGAATATGATATCAAAGTCATAGGCAACAAAAGAAAAAAAATCAAATGTCCAAACTGTTTTCTAAAAATTAAGTATCAAAAGATAGAGTTAAAAGGAAATCCAGGGAACCAGCATTTAGCGTAATGGCTATGTCGCTGGACTCCCACGTAGTCGACCACGGTTTGCGTCCCGGACCCGGTGGCTTAAAACTCATGCCGGGTGTGTGTGCGTGCGTGCCCAAGAACCCGAGAGGAGAATGGAGAAGAAGGGATTGTGGTGTGACCATCCCCCCTGGGGGATGATTTCTTGCTTTCTGTCTCTATGTCTCTCTCTGTCTGTCTGGCGAGCGCACGCGCCCTGTAGCGAAAAATTTCTCTCCAAAAAAACAAAAAAAACCCAAAAAATGGAAATTCAAAAAAATGGGCTTATATGCTATGTAAATCATATATTTGATAAGGGGTTTAAATCCAAAATGAGTGGAGTACTACTAAACCTGAAAAAAAAACCTGATTAAAAAAATAGGGAAATGGACATTTCTCTAAAGAAGGTACACAAATGGCCAATAAACACATGAAAAGATGCTCAACATCACTAATCATAGTGGGAATGCAAGTCAAAACTACAATGAGATACCTCTTTCATCCAGTAGGATGGCTATTATTAAAAACAAACATCAAACAAATGGAAAGACAGAAATAAATTTTGGCAGAGTTGTGGAGAAATTGGAAATCTTTTGCACTGTTGGTGGGAATGTAAAATGTTGATACAGGCACTGTAGAAAACAATACGGTGAATTTTGCCAATAAATAAAAATAGAATCACCATATGATCCATCAATTCCAATTCTGGATACTCAAAAGAATTGAAAGCGAGGTCTCAAAAGATATTTATATACCCATATTCATTGCAACATTATCTGTAACTGGCCAAAATGTAAGAGAAACCTGTAGAGTCATTCTAAATCATATTGTGGGACCTCATTTATTCACTTAGGAAACGAATTATAGCTATTGTTAAGTTTAAACCCAAGCGTCCATTGACAGATAAATGGATAAGCAAAGTGGTATATCCATACTGTATTCAAGTTCTCCAGAGAAATAGCACCAACAGCATACATAGAGAGGAAGAGATTTATTATGAAGAGTTGGCTTACACAGCATGAAGGCCAAAGCATTTGTAATCTACCTTCCGTATGCTGGAGGAACCAGCAGTGTAAGTCCCAGCCTAGTCTGAAGGGTTCCGAACCGGGGAACTGACGGTGTACGCCTGATGTAAAAGAAGACTGATGTTCCGGCTCAACAGACAGGCAGGAAGGAAAGGGGGGAATGCCTCCTGCCTCTGCTCCTTGCCCTGTTCAGGTCCTTGGCAGACTGGATGATGCTCACTCACGCTAGGGAGGGCCACCTACCTACCTCACGACGGTTAGGTTCACCACGCAAATGCTAATCTCATTGGAAAACTAAAAATAACTGAGGTTATTTTAAAATGCAGGAATAAATCATTTTTTTCTTTCTTTATTTTTTTTGGAGAGGTTTTTGCTATAGGGCGCGTGCGCTCGCCAGCCAGACAGAGAGAGACAGAGAGACAGAAAGTGAGAAATCACCCACCAGGGGGGATGGTCACGCCGCAATCCCTTCTCCTCCATTCTCCTCTCAGGATCTTGGGCACGCACGCACACGCGCCCGGTGTGAGTTTTAAGCCACCGGGTCCGGGACGCAAACTGCGGTCGACATAGCCATTACACTAACTGCTGGTTCCCAATAAATAATTTTTGCTGAAAAAGCAAAAAGAAGATACAAATGTTCTAGGAAAATTTGAAAATCATCCCTAGTGCTTATGACCATGTATCAAAAAGATTTTATGACATGAAATTTGGATGAAATTTCTTTAAAATGTGCATAGCATTGGACTCAGTAATTCTTTGTCAAGAAATTAAACTTTTTTTTTTTAAAAAAAGATGGTGCCAGCAGATGGTGTAGTGTTTACACCGCTGGACTCCCACAAGATAGACCCTGGTTTTGAGTCCTGGACCCAGCAGCTTGAAACTCGATGTGGGGTATGTGTGCGTGCACGCCCAAAATCCCAAGAGGGAATGAGGAGAAGATACTGCAGTGTGGCTATCCCCCTAGGGGGTGATTTCTCATTCTCTCTCTCTGTCTCTGTGTCTCCAGCAAGTCCATGTGCCTTATACAAGAATCCATAACAAAATGACTGGGGCCAGCAGATGTCTTGGTGATTAAGGTGCTGGATCCCACATGACCAACTCCCCGGTTTGAGTCCTAGACCTGGCAGCTTGAAAACCTTACTAGTCACGTGTGCATGTGTGCCCAGAATCCCAAGAGGAGAATGGAAAGAAGGGATTGTAGCCTGGCCATCCCCGGGGGTGGGTGAAACCTAAGCTCTGAATACATATAATTACTCAAATGTACTTGTAACAGCCTTCTAGCTGTAAAAAATAAAATTTTTAAAGAATTATTTTATTTTTAAAATTTTATTTATGTATTTAAATTTGACTAGAGAGAAACAAAAAGTGAGAGAGAAGCAAAGGAAGAAAGCAAGCTGCCAGGGCCAGGACTCAGACAATGCTTGGCCATGCGGGAGTCCAGCACCTTTACCCACATGCCACTTACTGGCCCCACTAAAAAATAAATTTTGTTACTCCCATATAGTAGAATACTGTATAGCCATTCTAAATCATATCATAGAACCTTGTGTATTAACTTAAGAAATTAATTATAGACATTGTTAAGTTTAAACGTAATAAAATTATATATATCATACTGCTATCCTTCACAACTTAAGAGCCATGTACCACTGGGTGAATATTTTGCTAGGAAAATTACCTAATAAGCACAGAAAGAAGTCACCCCTAGGCATTTGAAATATGGCCAATTTTAATTTCTTGGGATTTTTATGGGCTTTTCAAGAAAAAAAAACAACAACAACAAACATTACTAGTTTTGTGCAGACATTCAAGGACTTCTGCATTTACAATACATTGTTTTATAATAACAAAAATATATGTATTATAGATAATAAACACTTATTTAACCCTAGAAATAATACATGCCATAACATTGAAAGTGATTTGATTGAATTTAGCAAAATGGAGAATTTTTTTTTTTTTTAGGTTTTGCCATAGGGCACATGCATACTCTTAGGAGTGCCAGAGAGAGGGGAAGTGAGAAATTACCCTCAGGAAGAAGAGGCATGCCACAGTCTCCTCTCCTCCATTCTTCTCCTGGGCTTTTGGACATGCATGCATTCACACACACACACACACACACACACCTGGTGTGATTTTTCAAGCTACTGGGTCTGGGACTTGAACTGCGGTTAGCCATATGAGAGTCCTAGGCCTTAACCACCACACTACCTTGAAGTAATTTATTTTTAACCCGCAAGCTTTTAATATAATACCTGTGATACCAAAAATTAAAATTAATCAAGATACTCACTTTTTAAGAAAAATCAGACTATATATGCATCCACACACATATTTTGGCTTTGGCTCAGGATCACACATCTGTATCTATCTTCATCCATTTATACTCCATAATGCACACATCTTAAGCATGTGTCGAAATAATGATTTATAAGAATTTATAAAACAGTCTTACCCTTAAAGCCATGGCGGAATCATACTTTTTAGGTTTAAGCCATAAGTCAGTTACCATCATCCAGACCAGGAGCAGGGAACCTTGGCAAGGAGTCAGGAGACACACGGGCCATCGTGGGCCACTGTGCAATGGCTATGCATTCCCACTGCCAGAACCCCACTTCTGTTCAGGTATTGGACAGCACCATACTTCAGAAAGGGATAGGACCCAACCACCACCCTAGCCCCAAGGGATGGATACTGATCAAGCTAAGCTGGTCATGGTAGTTTTGTTCCTGCAATAGATTGTGGTTTAGGAAGGAATACTGGGACCAGCAGATGGCATAATGGTTACATCACTGGGCTGCCATGTAGTCGACCATAGTTTGAATCCCAGATACGGCAGTTTAGACTCACACCAGGTGTATGTATGTGCATGGCCAAAATCCCTAGAAGAGGATGGAGGAGAAGGGATTGCAGCGTGGCCATCCCATCTGGGGGGTGATTTCTTGTTTTCTGTCTGTCTCTCTCTGGCAAGTACACACACCCTATAGCACAAATCTCTCTAAAAAAATGAAAGAATGAATACTAGATAAATATTCTTGGCCAGAGACACATGAGTAAAGTCTGCAAGGGAGATTTTGAGAGAGATTTTCTTGTTCTTAAAGATGGCCCTGAGGAAAGGCCCATGCTCTATTCCCCTCTTCTAGCCTTTCAAACTTGCTGTCCATCATGGTGGCATGACATCGTGTAACTGGACGAGTGAAGCTGATTTAGTGAGGGTGAATGGATGGGAGGATGAAGGACTTTAGGTCCTGGATGACACTGTCATATGATTGAGTTATGGAGCTCTGAAACTGCCTTACCTCTGAGCTGCTTCTTTCCTGTGAGATGAATTCACTTCCCTTGTTGTTTCACTCACACTGAGTGAGATCTTCTGTTACCCACGGCTGAGAGCTCGGACAGACACAGCCTCTAACACCGTATATCACTTCACAACTTGAACTCTTCCTAAATCTCTGCTTCTGTTGGAAGACATTTAAATAAAATGATAGTTTTGTAAATTTTAGTGAGGAAAGTTATGATGCAATCCATCCCCACCCAAGGCATCTAAATAATCTCACAGATTAAAATAAAACTCTTAATCAAACGATATAGACAAGTTCATGAAAGTAAGACTATGATAGTAAATATAGTTAGCATATAAGATGTAAGAAGGTTTGTTGTACCCATCGAAGCTAATAATCTGCAGTGGTTTTTGGCAAAGGAAAGCGATGTTGTTGAGGGAAGGTGTCCCTCTAGGGAAGTGATTCTGAAACAGAATTTGGCAGGCTGAAATGTCGGTAAGGAGTGACTTCAAGATCAATGCAGTGGAAGGGCAAGAGAACAAGCAAGATTGGAAAGACTGGTCTCAACATGAAGACCTCAGTCAACCTCACTGGTAACTCTAAAGTTGGGTGGACCTTCCAAATTGGCCTGAACTGGAATGAAGGAGCTAGAATTTTGCAGTCTCCATGTGACCAATCATCCAATCCAGGCTGCCCCTGGGAGTGTGGCAATATCTTAGACAAGGCACTTCTCTTCAGTGTAGAGCAATTCCTACAGAGGATTTTATATTTGAGAACTATCAGTGGGTTGTACGCCCCCAAACTAGCCAGAAACCCTTGCAGGTTTTCCTGTCTAGATCTCCTAGACGGGAAGTCTGGTCTGTGTATCACAGTACCCACGACACGGCGGAGTCTTTCCTTGGAAGACAGTGGAAATAAAGTGACTGATGCTCATTCACACATTTAATATCAGAATCATACAATCTTGTCCTGATGGTCATGTTTTTCTTTGAAATGTTCACACACACAAAAAAAGGTGAAGTTGAACTTTGAATACATAGAACTATATAACATTGTAGAAAAGGCTACTTTTTTTTACCCTTCACTTGGCTAAGATAAACAAAGCAAAACTTGGGCATTTATCAAAAAATGACATGAAATTCAAATTTATTTGACATAATATTCTTTGACTAGAAGCCATTGTGTTGGGAAAATTATTTGAGCGTGTCTTTACCTGAAACAATAATGTAAAAAAACATTAATTTTAGTATGTTCATCAAATGGGTTTGGAGAATTAAATGCTATACAAAAAGAAAAAAAAAGTTACTTGATAAACAGTAAGTTTTCAAGTGAAGAATTAAATGCTATACAAAAAGAAAAAAAAAACAGTTACTTGATAAACAGTAAGTTTTCAAGTGGCATTATGGTGAAAGTTTATTAATTGAACAATTGTTATGTGCAGTAAGTTGGCATATAATATATTGTAACACACATCCATAAAATATGTCTTTTAAGATAATTATATTTTCTATAAATGTTCACAAATCATTATTCACTTCCCACTGCTAAAAGTACAGAGAAAGCACTACCTTGAAAACAGTCACTTTAGTTGATCATTTAGAAAGTTAGCACTTTGTTGGATTCTTAAGCTACAAAGATACATTTAAATATAACACCATGAGGGTCAGCGTGTGACAATTTCAGTATGTTTAGATTATGTCATTTTTTAAAAACAGATTTATTTTTAAGTTTGTAATAATACTAGTATTCGATTTGACCAGAAAGAGAGAGAGAGAGACACAGTGAGAAAGCAAGCCACCAGATCTGAGACTCAAACCATGCTGACCACATGGGAGTCCAGCCCTTTACCACCACACCACCTGCCAGCCCTGATTACGTTATGTTGATGCTGAATATTATAAACCCCCTATTATCTAGAGAGAGAACTATGCAAGGCCAACAAAAATATATACCTCCTTTATAAAACAAAAACAAAAACAAAAACAAAAAGAGCCACTCACCTAACCATAGAAATCCCCCTTCTGGTATTGCAGACTCACACCTTAGGGGACCCGGTCTACCCAAAACGCTTCTCAGAAGCAGACCAACCCTCCCTTGACGTCAATCAAATGGTACCTTCCCTGTGACTGAGACAAGAACACGAAGCCTAGAATGTAGACCACTAGATCATAAAGAGAATGTCCAAAAGAAAAATCTACAAACAGCCCCGTACCCCCCAAAACCCTGTCTCCCTTGACAAACTTTGTCAAGCTCATTCCAGAAGCAAGGTCCAGCAGCTCATTGAAATGCTTCTGATCTGTGGCCTAAAAAGGGGGGATGATATAAAAGCCAAGCAGAGTGACAAAGGAATTCCCACCCTGGTCTCACGGCTGTCTGGGGAGCTGCGTCCACACTGTACATACAAAACCAGTCCTTCTTGGGTGGCGGCTTAATGTCTCTACCTTCAGTTGCAATTACTCTGAATGGAGCTGGAACAAATCTTCGTAATGCCAATCTCATCTTTCCACCTCATTGACAGCTCAGGAAATGCATCTGAAATTCATAGTAGCCTCATAGCCTATGGCAAGAGAAATCCATGCTGCTAAAATTTTATTTTAGAATTCAAGCTGGTTTTCCTCAGTTTAGGATGCTCCGTTTTTTAATCTTTTGCTGCCTACCACACTGTATCAAAATAACCAGCCAATATTGTTCAACTGTCAGGGGCCTCAGCTGCTTCTGAATTTTATCAGCACAAATAAATACTGGAACATGTTACAAAATAATTCCAGTAGCTCGGCGTTCGTGTTAATAGAACTAAGAGCAGGGATGGGCCATGTGATGGGAGTTTGACTTGACCACCACCCCCTGCCCCCTTCCTTTGCAGATGTAAAAAATAAAAGTAAAAAAATAAAAAAATAAAAAAATGGTTGAATAGATATTCAGACTGATTTAATGTTTAGGCTGATAGGGATGCTAGGCTGGGTCCCAAATCTGTGCAATGTTCAGAGAGAGAGAGAGACATTTTAAAATCCCAGAAAAAGAGATATTTCCAAATTAATGGCATTGCCCGAATGCCTTGGCTCCCTGCACCCCACCAGGAAGGTTTATTATTTTCTGGTGAAACGTTGCTCGGATGGGGAGTGGTAGTCAGCGATGCGTCAGAACTGCTCTTTGAACACATTAAAAAGCTGAGTGCACAACAAAGAACAGATGTTCCAGCAGGCCTTATTTATGCATCCATCAGCAATCTTCCAGTGACCACGAAACACAGCCTTCTCCCCCTCCTCCTCTCCATAATATTATTTTCTGATAAACTCACCCTCTTTATTAATTTATTTATCTTTGGCCCCAACTGAACTCCTGGATCATCGTCTGCGTGTGTGTGTACAAGTGTGCATGTGTGTGTGTGTGAGAGAGAGAGCGTGTGCATGCATTTGAAAGTCTGCCTCTATCAAAGCTGAATTCTATTGAACTGTGGAACAGGTGTGGATTCTGCAATTAGATCACATTTCAGAGAGGGAGACACTGAGGGCAATAATGGCGGTGAATTCTTCACAGTCGAATGCAGCGCCATAGCGACCAGCAACAATGAAGAAGAGGTATTAGTATTGGGGTGATTATTTTTAGTTTATGGGATCATCTGATTGAATAGAGCCATAAGGCAATGAGAACGTGTCTTTGGGGCTCACCAGCTGTAAGACAAACTTGTGTTTCTGGCGCTTATGTGAAATGCCCCACTCGCCCACCCTCTCTGCTCACAATCGGAATGGAAGTAGCGATTAGGAAATGAGATATAATGTAGATTAAATGTTATGATGGACCAAGATCCTGTTGGTTACTAAAACCCATTTGCTTTCACTGATTTTAAAGGTATAGCACCTTTTTTTACAAAACAAACAAACAAAAACAACCTCTAGTTCTGGATCTCTAAGCTTTAAAAGGTGGGAGGTAGAGAGTGAGGGGGAGTGCTAGATGGAGAAAAACCATTTCAAACCTAAAGAGAAGCAGGAATATTTTCTCTTCCTACACCAGAAAGCTGCATTTTTCAGTAAGTGAATCTAATCTGTGACCTCGATTGGAGCTTCAGAAAAACATGATACCTGAATACAGAAAACACTCACCCCACAAACTGATTTAATACACCGAAAGTAAATAATGCAAGCAATTCTCACAGTGGTATCTGGTCAACTGGGGGACTCCAGGCTCTCAGCGGCAATTCCTTAATATACTTTGCACATTTTCTGTGAAGTGGGGCATATTTGGGACCAATCTCCGTGGTGTAAAACCAGCCCTTGGGAGGGTCCCAGCTGTCCCCCGGGGCATCTCAAAACAACGATGGGATAGCTGACAGCAGCTGTTGTCCCTGAGAAGAATAAAAGCCAGACGACAGAGGGGAGGATTTGACGAAATGAAGTTGCGGGCATTCTGTGGACATTCCGAGACCCCGTTCTTCCAAATAAATGAAATCAATAAGAAAATAAAGAGGCATGGGCAAGTTGGAAGGGGCGGATTCTTCTGTCCCATCAGCACAGGCCTCGGTGCTGAGAGTAACTGCTCCCTGTCGAGTGGCGTTTGAACCCTGGATGGCACAGGTCTGGGATCAGCATCGTGGGTGCAGGATCACAGCCAATACGCCGCCAGGGCCAGCGTTCTTTTTCTGCTGCCAAAATGGGCTCTTCTGGTAAAACATCTGAGGGACAGGAAAATGATTCTATTGTCTACGATGCGACTTCATACTGAGAAATATGTTACCAGGACAGGAATTTTCTATTTTGTGTACATGGCCTAACCAAGAGTCCTAGCCAAAAAAAATAAAATAAAATAAAATAAAATAAAATAAAATAAAAATAAATAAATAAAAACAAAACAACAACAAAAAATACCATATTTTCTGGCTAATAAACAGTAAAACAAGAGTGAGAACAGATGAACACCGAAACAAAAATGTGTGGTTTTTCTGCTTCTGTCCAAACCATCAATTCTCCAGTCACCAAATTCTGTCCAACATGTGTTATTCCTCTTTCAATTAGGAAAAGTAGTTTCAATTATTATTAATTACTTGAATCCAGCCACAAGCCTTGACCTTGGGTAAATCACTTCCCCTCTGTGTTCTGGGTTTCTGTAAAATGTGGAGTGTGGGACCAGCAGGTGGCATGGTGGTTAAGGGTGATGAACTCGCACATGGCTGACCACGATTTAAGTCCTGGACCTGGCAGCTTTCTCTCTCTCTCTCTCTCTCTCTCTCTCTCACACACACACACACACACACACACACACACACACACACACACAGTCCCTCTCTGTTCAAATTAAAATAAATAAAGTTAAATCACATAATTTTTTTAAGAAATAAAGAAAGTGACTGTCCCAGTTGTCTTGAAGTCACAGGGCTATGTGTCATTTTTTCCTTCTGTGTTCTGAAGTTGTCAATGAGATATAACCCTGTTATTTGTTTTGGTGGCCACTCATCACTCAGATCTTCCCATATGGGCTCTGAAGCAGTTTGTCTTAGCTGATGTAATGGGAGAGCAATGGCAGCCTTGTTGTGATTGAGTGGTGAGGACTCCTTTGCAGATGTTACAATGTCAATGTTTCGTGGCAAATTTGCAGTGCAGCTTTCACTGGCTTTCATACACCTTGCCCTGTCAGTCTTCTGAGTAAACACTGACAAAAGGCTTGGTCCCCCTGTAGGCAGAATAAGAGCTACTGCCTACCAGCTGTGGAAAAGAAGCCACACTGAAAGCTTGAAATCAAGGGACCAAGTTAACCAAACAAGATGTACATCGCGGCATATGAAACAGAAGAACTCAGTAGCTCTCTCGTAATTCATGTGGCAACAAGTCAGTAATGGAATTAGCTTGGAATCATATATTACTTGCCTGGGGGGGAAAATCAGGTTGCTAGAAGAGGGAGTGATTTGTTTGAAAAGCATTTGGTTGTTTCAAACACTGTTTGAAAAAATTGTTCTATATCTAGATTTTACCAAGCCTACACACCCTTCCAAAAAAATAAGGGCATAATAGTAACGTAACAGTCAAATGAAAGCAACCAGGCCAGCTTAATGCATAACAAAGAAAATTGCTGGTTCTAGGCAAGTGTTTTTCTAATGGATCCAAACTGGAATGTCTACATTTTGCTCTTGTCACTATGCTTCACTCCCTTCATGCCTGGGAGAGAGAGCCTCAGATTTGAACTGTTTTACATCAGGCCAAATACAATAAATCCAACTTAAATACAAGGCATTGTTAATGTGAAAATGGATTCTGACCCCAAACTCTTAAATTTGAGTAAGCCATTTTTTTCATATATGCTGAGATGGAATCAATGAAATAAGTAGCCAAGGCATTTGTCAGAGTATGCAAATAAATGCAGATTTTTTTCCCACTAGCTTTTAGTGTGTTTAATAAATTATATTGGTGACCCTCATGGCAGAATACTGACCACGTGGGTTATGCTTACTGACAGCCATCACTCTAGCCCTTATTTCCAGGCACTGAAATGTAGTTGGTAAGGATCTATTTTCCTCTTAAAAGACATGTAGAGAAAAAATGGGAAATTTCTGTATTAATGAAATGATAATGGCATTGTGAAAATAAAACGGTGATGACATATCCACTGTGGGAATAATATGCCCCCAGGCTAACAAAAGCAGCTTACCTTTTTAACTTATTAGAGGATTCTATAAACATATTTGAAATGAACAACTCAGTTCACCCCGAAATAAAACAATGCAACATTTATTTTATGCTCATGAAGAGAAAAAGATGCTAATTGCTCACCTACAATCCACCTAAAAAACTGATGGAAATACATCTACAATAAAATAAGAACAATATTATTTCCAGTACTTGCACGATACTCATTCTGGTGAGTCATCCCAAAAGACTTTTTAAAATAAAATAGAGTTCTGATCCTGTTTGCCAATAATCTGCTACAGAGTCAGGCAACTACTTCATTCCTTGGTTTCCTTCCATCAAAAAGAGTCAAGACCAATCATCTGAATGGAGTGGAAAGTGGAGAGTCTAAGTTAAAGAACTTTAGAATTGCAGAGATAAAAGGGTTTCTCTCATGGAATGCCATTATTATTAATATTATTGCCATCATCATTATTTATGCTCCCAGCACACGTATTGTGAAAATGTGTTATTCACGTAACTGCTATGCCCTCACCATGTCATTTGCAAAATCACCATGTTCTTCTCGCAGAAATGTCACTGAAATGTCATTTTTACAATAGCTGCATTATGAATCTGCTATAACTTGAATTGCTTTACAATGAAAATGCAATTTCTTAGCAATTAAAATTATTCCACCCACCCCAGTCAAATAATAGAAAATCGCCTCCCTGTCCGATGTGGCTTATAGTGCACTACAGAATCCTGCAGACTGAACAAAGTGTGGCGTCCCATGTGCTAGGGAAGGTCCATGCATTAGCTGTCCCACTGGTTGCACTATACCACGTGTGAGTGCCTGCTACACCTGGTCTGAACAAGTGTAACATATTACTAAAACTCTGCAGATTTGAAGCTTGCACTCAGTCAAATTCTTTCTGAGTTCATGCAGGACCCTATCCACATCTGAGTTTGTAGATAGAATAACCCTAGATCAATGTATGTAAGTAGCCAATGTCAGTTTTCATTATGGGAAGAAATTCTCTTTATCAATGCAAGTCATTATCACTAGATCTACTTAAATTCCCTTCTGGTATTAATTGAAAGGTTTTTCCATAATAACTGATTCTCAGAAACTGTTGACTTGACATGCATTACCATCTTCATTAATAAGAATGTAACAATGTACAAAGCTTAATATACGTTATCAGCGTGCTCCTCGTGGAGTGAAATTATTCATTGAAATAGGGTCATGTTTAGAGAAATGTTAAAAAGCTCATTTAAAAAAAAAACTTGCTATAGGGCACATGTGCTCGCCACAGAAAGACAGAGGGAGGGAGGGAGAGAGAGAGAGGGAAAGTGGGGTTTGGCAACACTGCAATCTCTTCTCTACTCCCCTTATGGGACTTTGGTGCCCTTGCACACATAGCCAGCATGTTTTTCAAGCCACTACATCCAGGACACAAACCACACATGTGGGGTCCAACCATCTTAGCTGCTCCATCACCAGCTGGCCCTGAAGGCTCATTTTAAAGGACCCTTCACTTGTTTTCAAGGGAAATCTTACATGGCAATCCAGGTCAAAGGCTGAAATGTAGAGTAATAGTGGAGGTTCTTTAAGATGAGATCTGGACCTAGACTCCTAGAAATAAAAGAAACCATGTATTTACAAGTAAATCTAACCACCTGAAAAATAAAAAGGAGCTGATAGGATAAACATATATGGAAATAACAAAGAAAGAGCTATGTGGGACCAGCATGGCGTTTTAGCTTCTTTCTCCCTTCTCCCTGGAGTTAAACATCTGTGTCTGTTCTTATCTCCAGACTAAAGCAGGTGGTGTGGGTGCCTGGACCAAGAAGTCAGGACAATACTGAAAAACGCTGAAAAACCTGCATGAGTGGGGCAACCTCAATGCATGAAACATGTACAGCTGTATTCCACCCAGAAGCACTTTCGACCCATAACCCCAAACCTCAGCAAATGTACTTCTGTGTTAAATTCAGACTCCTCAGAAGCAGAGTTACTTTTAAGTAAAAATAAGCAATTATTAAAAATCCTCAAAAATTTAACACCACATGAGAGGTGAATGAACAGGAGAACTAACCCGTGAGGAAATAAAGCTAACAAAATAGCCTAAAAGGAGAGCTTCAACATAAACATACTTGATATAATTCAATTCCAAAAGATGTTACAAACATGAAAAATGAACAACTCTAAAAGTCAACAGCATTAATGTTAAAGCTAAAACAGCAGTGTATGAAACTAAACAGTAGAATCAACACAAATGAAGGACAATTAGCGAGCCCCATGGTTAGACCTAAAGAAAGGATGGAGATTTCAGATTGAAGAGCTCCCTGAGTGCCAAACAGACAAATGTCCTGCATTTTATTAATAATTAGAAACAGCATGAAACCTTAGAACACAAGAATGAAGGTTCTAGACAAATAGTCAACAATTTCGCTTACATATACAATCTAAAAAAGTGAAACTCATAGAAGTAGAAAGTAGAATAGGAGTCGGAAGTAGAGGCGATTGGGGAAAGGGAAGATGCTCATCAAAGTGTTGGTTAGACAGCAGAAAAAAGTTGCACAGCAAGGTGACTATAGTTAATAATAATGTCTTATGTATTTCAAACTACTGAGAGAGTAGATTTTAAGTGGTCTTATCACGAAGGAATGATACATATGTGTGAGGTGATGGATCTGTTAGTTAGCTGAAAGTGCTCATTTCACTGTATACATTTATCAAAACATTACATTGTACCCTGTGAATATATTGAGTCGTCAGAAAAATCATGATGCCTTTTTGCATAGAAAAATATGTCATGACTTTTCCAACAACCCAATACACAATAATCATTTGTCAATTTAAGAAGAGGAATACAGCTTCTAGAAGGAGTTTGCAGTGATAAAAATGGAAACAAAATCAGATTGGAGTCTGAGTTCTCATTAAAAGCAGATACTAAAAGAGAATGTAGGGTAAAAGCTTTGTACAGAAATCCTGTATCTAGCCAAATTAGCATTCAGTAAAAGAAATGAAAAATAAAAATAATATTACTATCTATAGATTATCCCAGAAAAAAAAATTCTAATAAAATAAAGAAGTGAGTCTAGGACAAACAGGGGGTGTGGTGGTTAAGGTGGTTGAATTCTGCATGGCTGACCTTCTGGTCCAAGTCCCAGACCCAGGGCTTGAAAAAATCACACTGGACATGTATGTGTGCATGTGTGCCCCAAATCCTGAGAAGAGAATGGAGGGAAGGAAATGAAGACGGCAGGGAGTGCTTTCTCTCCCCCTCTCTCTCAGGTGAGAGCCTGTACCTGCTAGCAAACTCAAAAAAAAAAAAAGAAAAGAAAAAGAAAGAAAGAAATGAGTCAGAATAAAATGTTAGATGTAAGAAAAGACAGTGAACGAAGAAAACAGTGACACTCTTACTTAAGTAAAAAATTGTTTTGATACACGTCAAAAAAGTAATTAACTATCTGGAACTAAAATTGTAAGTGATCTCAACATGGGAGCAACTGCAGGAGTCTGTTTTTGACATTTGGCTGTTGGCAGCCCTACCGCTTCCCCTTTCACCTCTTCCCGACATCTGAGCAAGTGGATAAGAAAGCTCAGATTGGCTCTCCTGTGGGGCCAGCAGGAAGTTCAAACCACACAACTCCTACCAGTGCGTGAGAACCTCACTGCAGTGCCCACCCTAATCACAGTAAAAGCTGAGCTGGTTTCTCTTCTCTTCTTCTCAAACCATGTTTACATGAGCTGGAGAGTCCACTCTGCTTTCCCCAGAGAGGGATTTATGGACCGTCTGCTAGTGAGCCCGACTAAGAAGCCCTTCACTGTACTGGTGGGTATGTGAGATCATCAGACTTCATGTGGAAGCTCTCTGCCTCCCCTTCATGGTGACTGTGATAGGTATGGAGAAAGGGAATACGTCCAGTAAAGGAAAATATGTAGACACAGGTAAACTCGAGAGATTGATTTTTTTAAAGCAACATGTTTAAACTATAAATATTACTGAACTCTACCCTAGAAGGCAGAACATATCAATTCAAATGTGAATTTGAGAAAAAAAAATGGAATAAAGAAAATTTGTCCAATTCAAAACAAAATAAGAGAGCAAACATAAATAAAAAGTCTTGTAACATTTTTTAAAAAGAGTTTTCAAAACTAAGTCTGTTATGCAATAAATATGAATGAATCTAAACCTCTGTCAACTGGCTTGCCGTTTGATACGGGGTAGCACAATGCTTGGTGAGGGCGACATCACGTGAGAAGGTCTTGGCTCCACGTTCTGATGGCAAGGTCTGGACCCCAGTGTGAAAATCCTGTTGGAGGTCTCTTTCACTCCTCTCTCTTTTACACAAGGAAGAAAGAAATACTTAAAAGAAAATCTCCCCTATTAATAACAAAGTGACTCTTAGGTGGAGGTAAAAAGAGAATTCAAGTCTATGCTGACAAAATAACACTAAATCTTATGTAAAAGGTCAAAGATAAGGCAGGTAAATAGATGGGCCATGGCAAATATTAGCAAGAAGAAAAGAATGTGACAATATTACTATTAGAGGAGATGCAATTGAATCCCAAAGGCATTAAGGACGACGGGTATTTTATTTTGACTTGAGGAATAATGTACAACAACAGAAGCGAGAAATCACCCACCATAGGGGATGGCCATGCTGCAATCCCTTTGCCTCCATTCTCCTGTGATTCTGGGCATGCACACACATGCACCTGGCATGAATTTCAAGTCACTGGGTCCAGGACTCAAACCACAGTCGGCCATGTGGGAGTCTAGCTGCCTTAACCACCACGCCAACTGGCAGCCCCATAGAATTGTTTTATCTATCTTTTATTTATTTATTTTTTTACATTCTATTACTGCATATCATTACAACATACAAAATGAATTTTTCCTGCATGAAAACGAGTTAAAAACAGTCACTTGAGTCAACGTACCTGAGTTAAAGTGCCAGCCCTGCCACGTAATAGACTGAGATTTACAGAAACTTTTTCTCAGTCACATTTTGTGCCTCATGTCCTCTACTGAGAGATGAGAGCAATAATAGCATCACTTCATAGAGTTGTTGTGAGGACTGAATGGATTAAAATACTTCAAGTGGGTGGATGGATGGATGGATGGACGGACAACTACAATGGCACATCAGATTGTTATCAAGGATTACCCAAAGAGCATGAAGTAGAAAGTATGAAGAACGGGATACTTACTTTTCTTTACACACATTTGCATTTTTATTTAAAAAATTATTTATTTAAAAAATACAAAGGTATAGAAAATAGCATAGTACATAAGTCAGGAGGAAGAAGCTCAAAGTCCCGCCCCTTTACTTCCTCTTTCCTTTCACTCATGTGAGAAGTAGTCAGTCTCTGAGTAAGTGAAAGGGAACCCAGCCCTACTGCTCTAATAAACATACTCTCCCTTAAGGCCCTAAGATTTGAAGGGCCAAAACGCTAGTCTGGGTAGCTGGGATAAAAAAGTTATTATTTTTTTTAACCATATACAATACACAATGAAGAAAAAGTATTCATTGTTACTTTTTATCTAAATGCTTTAGTTGAAAACCCTCCCTCCTTAAGTCACTCTGATGGTGAAGTTTTTGCAGTGGTGACCCCAAGATTTTTATAAAAGAGTAAGAGAAAATCAAAGTTGTGTTATATACTTTGAAGGAAACAATTTAAACATGATACAAAGAGATCTAACTATCATTTTCCTTTATAACTAGGGAAGATCTGTGAAGACAGCAGAACTGGAGGTGGAAGAAACTATAGTGAAAAAATGGAAAATCTGAAAGAAAACCCTCATGTTTGTGGATGTAAGAGAATAGTGATTTAAAATTTCCATGGAAGCAAAAATAACTGATCCAAAATCAATAGTGGAGGGCAATCCAACAACCAAGATTTTGGAGAATTTAAAGGCAGAAACAGAAAGAGCTATGTAGGCTCCAAAATTTTTATAAAGGAAGATTTAGGATATTTAGGGATGGCAATCTGGTTGAAAGGGGAGGCCAAGAGATTTATCATGAAGCTGTGTTTGCAGAACAAGCACATGGTTTTTAATTGGATTTGTGTTTATTTTTAGTGACTGAGGGGGTGGGTTTGATGGCAGTGTGTGTGTGTGTGTGTGTGTGTGTGTGTGTGTGTGTGTGTGTGTTGGGTGGGTGGGGGGAAAAGACACAGTGGTCACTGCTTTCCCTAGCCAACCTTTGGGTTTGCAAATGCGATAGAGGGAAAAGTAAAAAGGAATGAATTACTAACATAAATGCTTTTGCTATTTTTTTCACATACAGTATGTCTGGTATATAGTGAAAGGAACTAAAAGAAGCCAGTGGTAAGAAGTTACCATAGATGCCGAAATATAAGGCACTTTTCCACAAAATTTAGAGAAAAAAAAAAGTCTCTTGATATTCAAAGGATAATAAAGATTCTCACATTAGAAGTGGCTATAATTACTACATTTGGAACAACAAAGTCTAGTTTCTGAAAGGATATCACCCATAACACACTTCAACCAGTGAGAGAAGTTGGTGTGATAGACAGGAACTTTTCTGGAGGTATCTAGCATCATGGTCCAATGACTGGACTTAATGGGCCAAGCAAATGGCAGGAAGAAAGTAAAGCCCATAAGGTCCCACCAGAAACATCACTTAAAACCCAGACCCTTGCGATTAAACTGGGAACATTCTCGCTTAGAACAGGAGACAGGGAATCATTGCCAGTCTTAGCTTTGGATTTTTGCAAAATAGAAAAAGAAAATGTCTCTCCTGAGAATTGTCAGCTACAAAACTACACTTACGTATGTTGGAGGCCATTTCTGAAAATGTCAAATCTTTTTTATAGGCACTAAACCTATTTATAGGCATTAAGCATAGGCAAATACAAATACTATATTGAAAACATTCTAAGCTTAGATGGACAAAATTTATCATTTTCTAAGAAATATTAATTGATAAACAAAAGTGATAACACATATAAGAATGCAAAATACACCAAGTAAAAATAAGTAGAACTAAACACAAAACATATAATCAGACACTCAAAGACCGTAGATCCTGGAATTATCATACAAACAATATAAAAAATCCTACTTTATATTTTCAAAGAAATTGTTAAAAGGTAAGAAAAGTATGACAAGAAAAGGTAACCGTTTCTCAAAAACTAACCAAGCATATTCTAAAAAGAACCAAATAGAAATTCTTGAAGTTAAATTAACAGTTAAACGGTGGCTTCATATGGCTAAAAAGGGATTGAGATGGTTTAGAATGTACTGTCTAGAATGCAACAGTGCAAAGCAGAAAGTAGAGTAAGAGAGTGTCATGATATCAAATAAGAGTATGGGGAGAGAGCCTCCCAAGGAATAATGGACAAGCATTTTGTAGAATGGATGAAAGATAACAGAATCAGATATGAGCACCCATAGACTCTCAACAGAATACATGAGAAGTTTTTGCTTGGATCCACCCACATGGAAAGTGAAAAACACTAAAGAGGAAGAGGAGATAATAAAAGCAACCAAACAGATTTTGCAGAGGCACAATCATTAGAATAACAGATAACTTCTCAACAAGAACAATGGACGTCCAAAGATAGTAGAAACATATTTTCAAAGTGCTGGGCATAAAACAAGTGTTACTTCAAACTTGTATACCTAGTTCAATTAGCCTTCAAAAGCAATGGTTTGAAAAAGGTCATTTTCTGACATTAAAAATATTTTACAACCCTTAGGTGCACAATGAATCAGATTTTTTTTTATAAATTATGATTCCAGTCTTTATCAAGATATGGAACATAACCATGCCCCCTAGAAAATGTTATCCTGCCCCTTTCCCACTCCCACTCCCATTGAAGGCAATCACATTCCGCCTTTCCCACCATACAGTTTTGTCAGTTCTAGACCCTCCTAGTATGTTTCCTCAAATGGAAACCTATGCTTTTATACATTTTATTTACTTTTTAAATGTAAGGTTTATTTTAGCATAATACTTTTGAGATTCATTTGTGTTCTTGCATGAATTATATGTCATTTCTTGTTACTGCTGGATGTGGTTGACAAGTGTTCATTGTATGAATATTTCACTCTTTATCCACTTTCTTGCTAATGGACACATGGACTTTTTCCAGGTTTGGGCTATTATGAATAAATGAACATAAACATTGTTATACAAGTTTTTTTATTATGCTTATTCTTTATAAACCCACATGAAATCATTATAAAAAATGATTCTGCACTTTTCTATGATTCAAGGTTCAACAGAAGTCAATAAATTAATATCAAACACATAGTCTCTGAATAAGTTGAAATATAAACCAATAAAAAAGACAACTTCAAAACACATATACTGTGTATTTAAATATACTTCTAAATGATTCAGGTTAATGGAGAAACCATAGAGAGAATTAGAAAAAAATGAAATGATTTTTAAAGCAATGTATTAGAGTATGAGATACATCTAAAATGGCATGTAGAGGAAAATGTGTAGGCTTAGGTACATACATGAGTGAAAAAGAAAGGCTGAAAGGACAAGACATCTAACTTATAAAGTAAGATAAGAATGATAGAGTTATTCCAAAGAAATTAAAGGAAAAAGAGGAAATTTGTAACAGTAAGTACAAAAATTAATGGAACAGAAAGGAAAGGTATAATAGAAAGGAACAACAAATACAAAGTTGGCATACAGGAAAGATTGGTAAAATGGACAGACTTCTAGCAAGAATAAGAAAAAAGAAGAGAAAGAATAAATAAGTATAAGCACCCCAGAGACAAAAATGTAACACATGTAAAACTTATCAAATCTAACTCCTGTTATTGCTCTAAACATGCTTTGTCTCAAAATGTCTCTGCTCAAGACACAAGTCTATTTAGGTATATTCTGTTTTTCTAGTTTTACAGTGTTGAAATAAAAATTAGAATCTAGAAATTCTAGAAACTAATGGTTGAAAGCTGTAGCTATTGCTCATCTTCAAATGGTAAAGTATTTTCAAATTTACACACAAAATCACAGCATAAGAGCAAGCACTTAAAGACTTAGCTGTCACACTTAGGTTAAGAACTCTGATTGAATTAAGAGGGCCCCTTATAATTCCTTTTTAATTAGATAAAATAGTTCAGGAACTAAGACAGAATTCTACAACAGACTTATGATAAAATCAAAGGGTCCATAATTATGTTTAGAGTTAGGTCATAAAAACTAAAAATAGAGTGTGCATCGTTTTCCACAAGGAATGGAACTGCTTTTCACAAGCATTGGAGAGACTATTCTTTCCAAAAGTGCCAACAGCCAAAATTAAGAAATTGTCCCCGGTCATTACCGAAGAGACTGCAACTGCTCAATTGGGCCTGACTGAAAATATTTCATTGGCATGAAACAGGCTGAGAAAGTCCCTCTTCAGACGGGGCTGAGGAAAATGGTGGAACATGGATGACCCCGAGGCTACATTTAGTGAAAGGGCGATTGACTGAGGAACGGCCCCCAGTTTTAAAAAGTGACTCAGGAAAAAGGATTGTCCCGAATCTGAGAAAAGATATCGATAATAAACCAATACCAAGCATCCATGTAATTTGAGAAGAGTTTGACATCAGGAAAAACACATTTATTTAATGCTCTAATAGGCTGTACGCAAAGATTTTAAAATGAAATAAGGACTGGTGATGCAGGAACACAAATACCCTATTTCATAGATGCTATCCCAAATGGCAATTTGAGAAAAAAAATATTGTGTTCTTCTGATCGTTATGTATTATTTTTTTCTTATTTTTGTGTGCTGAGACTGGATGCATTAAAAACTTAAGAAATATTTAAACAATACATTAGATTTAAAGAGAGGATTAACCAAATTTGCTAAACATAAGATTAACAAGGAATAGTCAGTTGTACAGCCCAGACATGGTGGCACATGCTACTAAGAATCGTGGCTCCACAGGCTAGGACCACATGGGCAGCCCAGGCTTCACTCCCAGTCCACTCCAAAGACTGGGCGCGGTGGTGTGTACCTTGGAAGGTGAGGCAGGATGATGGAGACTGGCCCGGACAACATGGAGAGGCCCTATATAGAACCAAGCTGGGTATGGTTGGTGGCTTGTACAAAGGCCCAGATAGGGGACTGGGGAGGAAGACAACATTAGCAAGATCCTATCTTAGAGGGGGAAAAAAAAAAAAAAAGCCAGTTGCATTCTATCTTCCTATAACAAACAGAAAAATACTTTGAAAAGAGATACCATTTAAAGTATCAATAAAAACATAAAGTACACAGAAAGAAATCAAACACAATATGTGTAAAGCCCTCATAGAGGTTAATTTTAAAAACTGAAAGTCATAAAGTAGGTCAAATATATGGAAGAACCAATCATGTTCACAGATATTTTAAAGATGGCAATCCTACCCACATTAATTTCCAGACTTACTATGGTTCCAACTGTGATACTAAGAAGGATTTTTATGGAACACGGCAAGCGATTCTAAAATGTATACGGAATGGCAAATGGCCAAGAAAAATCAAGACACTACTACTAAAAAAATAAAACCTAGTCTTACCAGATATCAATGATTTTTTTTAAGTTCTAGTTACAAAGACAAAGGGATGTTGGTGCAGTGATAGATAACAGAATAGTAGGCTCAAACTCAGGACCTTCGTATATGGAGATTTAGTCTTTGACAGAGTTTAGTTGCATAATGGGGGGAAAGAATGAGCTGATCATCAGATACCACAATAATAGGCTGCCCATTGGGAAAAAAAAATAAGTCATAGCCCATAGCCTTACTTCCATCATCCATTCTCTAAGTCAGTTTCACTGTATTAAGACGGGAAATTAAAAAACTTTTCATGACTTTATATAAAAAAAGAGATTTCTTAAATGAGACATGAAAAGCATAAACCCAAGTGGTACAGTGGTGCGTAAGGTGACTGGACCCCACATAGCCAACGGTGTGGTTCGAGTCCTAGACCTGGTGGCTTGAAATGCACATCAGTTATGTTTGCCTGCATGTCCAAGATCCTAAGAGGAGAATGGAGAAGAGACTGTGGTGTGGTCATCCCCTCTGGAGAGAGTTTTCTCATTTTCCCTCTCTCCTCCCTCTGGTGAGTGCACATGCCCTATAGCAAATTAAAAGAAAAAAAAGAAGAAGAGAAAAAAAAAGGCTACACATTTTACTACATTAAAATTAATTTCTGTTTGTTAAAAAAAAGTGTGAAAAGACAACCCACAAAATAAGTGAAATATTGCAACACAAATAAACTATTAATTCAATTCTGAAATATTTAATGACCTACATATATACAGTTTTAGAGAAGAAAAATCCTGCCTTTGCTATTAACATGGAAAAATTATCAATATCCTTAAAAAAATCTAATTTAGGATCTTGAGATACCATTTCCCACCCATCATATTAGTAAAAATAATAATAGTCTCCCAATACCAAATTTTAGCTATAAGTGAAGTAGTGTTATTTCTGGTACACTACTGGATTCTTAAATGGTGGAGCTTTGTTAAATTACCTGTGAAGCTGAAGATGCTCTTTACCTCTTAACTAGCTATTGCACGCTGGGTAAGCACTCCAGAGAAACTTTCACGCATGCCCCAGGTGGCACTGTTTGTAATGACAAAAAATTAGAAACATCTAATTGTTCATCAACAGTAGAGTGACAAATAAATTGTTGTATATTTTTAAAATGGTACAATATACATTAGTGCAAATGAATGAACTTGATACCTATCACTGTGAATGAGTATCTAAATTTAATGTTGAATAACAAAAGCAAGTAGCATAAGAAATTATTCTGTATGAGTTTATAGAAGATACTAAATTTGGTCAATTAAAAAACATAATGCTTAGGAATATATACACATATAGTCATTTTTAAAAAGAATTATTTTCAAATTTAACTTTATTTATTTATATTACTATAATTTGACCAGAGAGAGAAAGGGAAAGTGAGAAAGCAAGTCTCCAGGTCCAGGACTCAAACCATGGTTGGCCATGTGGGAATCCAGCACCCTTAACCACCACACCACCTACCAACCTTTTTAAAGAATTATTTTATTTAACTTTCTTTCTTCTTTCCTCCCTCCCCCGCCCCCCCCTCTCTTTCTTTCTTATAATTTGACCAGAGAGGGACAGAGTAAGAGAGAGAGAGAGAAGAGAGGGAGAGAGAAGAAAAAAAGTGAGAAAGCAAGCTGCCAGGTCCAGGACACGAACTGCAGTTGGTCATGTGGGAGTCTGGTGTCCTTAACCACCACACCACCTGATGGCCCCATCTAGTAATATTTTAAAGAAATATGAGAATATAATAAACAGAAAGCCAGAAGAGTAGTTACTGTTGGAAGTAGGAAAGAGAGACACAAAGGAAATTCAAAGGCATTAGGATTGTTCTAACCCTTACACTCAGTTGTGGCAGGTGTGCTTATTTTCATTACTTGCCCGTCTTTAAATTGTGCCTGTAAATGTAACATGTTTGCATTACACGCATTCTGTACCACACGTTTTTTAAGCAAAAGGAAGCGACTAATTTGTAGAGATGAGAAATATATTCCAATTGAAAATATAAGCAAGAGCAACTCTTATAATATGATGTGAATGGGTACTTGTGGTTTTGGATTTAAAAAATAGAAACCCAGTGATAATATTATACATTAATTCAAAAAGTGCTTATCAGTTTCTGTAGAGAGCCCTGCATAAGCCACATTTTCTCAAAATAAAATGACTAATTTTATAGGAGTTTTTTGGGATTCTTTTGGTTGTGTCAGAAACCTGAAAACCTATCTATCTACATTCTAAGAGTGAAACAGAAGTCTTTGACTCTCCCTGGTAGAAGCCTGGTCTCTGGGGCTGGCGGCACCCCATCTATTCTTCCCAAGATCGTATGAATCTTCAAGCAAATTTCACTTTTTTGCTTAAGATAGATAGGGAAAAAAATCTAAATAATATACAACTAGTAATTTACTTTGAACAAAGGGTTCTTGGTCTTTCTTGTGTCTATTTAACCGTATGTGCCCAATTTCTTAATTTATATCAATGTCCTCTATGAAACAAGAGACATTGACGATGACTCCACAGCATATTTCTTCTTCTTCTTTTTAAATTTAAGATACATATATTCTTTTGCTATAGAGCATGTGCACCTGCCAGAGAGACAGAGAGACAGAAAGTGAGAAATCACCTCCTAGGGAAGATGGCCATGCCTCAATCCTTTCTCCTCCATTCTCCTCTCAGGATTTTGGGCATGCACATACACATGCCCATTGTGAGTTTTAAGCTGCCAAGCCCAAGGCCCAAGACTCAAACCACAGTTGAATACATGGGAGTCCAGCGAAGTAACAGTTATGCCATCTGCTAGTCCCCAAAACTTCATATTTCTAACCTCCACCATAGAGGAATGAAAACATTTCCCCCAGAAACCTAGTAAAAAAATCCCAGGGAAGTACTCTGCCTGGCCCAGCCTAAGTCAAGTGCCAGTCTACTAAAAGCAGAGAACAGGATCCGTAAGAAGGAATTGGCATACGGGCCAGCAGGTGGCATGATGGGTAAGGTGTTGGACTCCCACTTGGCTGACCGCGGTTTGAGTCCTGGACCTCATACTGTGCATGTGTGTGTGTGTGTGTGTGTGCCCCTAGGAGAAGGGATTGTGGTGTGGCCATCCCCCCTGGGGAGTGATTTTTCCCTTTCCCTCTCACTGTCTCTCTCTTCTCTTTAAGACATGAGTCTTATGGCAAAACCATTCAAAAAAGAGAAAGAAAGAAGGTAATGGCAATGAATCTAAGCCCCACTGATTGAAACAAGGAAGGTTCCTTCTCGCCCCTCAGTGCCGAGCTTAAACATCACCTTCTCATAAAGGACTCTCCCGGCTACACTATCTAACATGGGTACACAGCTCTCTTCTCTCACAACATACTCCTTGTTTCTTTTGCAGCATATATCACAATATGTAACTATTTTATTTTTATTTATTTTTCACTCTGTGCGGTAACAATAGAATCATATTTATTTAGGCAGAATAACAGACCTCAAAATACGTCCATGCCATAATCCTCAGAACCTGTGAATATGTGACATTACCTGGCAAATAAAAGAACTTTGCAAATGTGACTAGGGCTACTGGACGTGGAGACAGAGATGTCCCAGGGTGGGTCCAGTCTCATCACATGAGCTCTTAGAAGCAGGAGACCATTCCCAGCTGTGGTCAGGAAAGGATTCCATAACAAAAGAAGAGTCAAAGACGTGTGCCATAAAAAATATGGGCCCTGACACTTCTGGCTTTGACAGTGGAGGAAGTGATCCACGAGCTAAGAAATGCAGGTGTCTGGAAACTGGAAAGGTCTGGGAAATGAATTTACCCCTCTCCTTCTCTTCTGTTCTGGAGGAAGAAATAATTTTTTTCCCTCCAGAAAGAAGCACACCTTGTTTTTTAGCCCAGTGCTACCATGATGAACTTCTGACCTATAAAATGTAGTGCAGGTGTATAATTTTAAGATACTAAATTCCTGGTAATTTGTTATAGCAACAATATGAAACTAATATCCCTGGTTATTTCTTTCACTAGAATGTAGTCTTTCAGAGTGAGGAACTATGGCTATCTTGTACACTGTCCCACCAGTCTGGAGCACAACTACTTGGTGTGTATTTGTGGACTAAATAGGTAGATAAATAAATGAATGAACTAAGCAATTTGTGGCTTACATGAAAAAAGTTCATCTGAGAGTCTTCGTATGAAGTGCTCATCTTCTCTCTATCAGAGTCACAAATGTGGAAAATCAAATAGAAAATGAAGCCAATGAGCTCGAGTTTCTCTCTATGGGTCAGAAGGGAAAACTTCAGCTGAGAGAATGTGAAAAATGAGCTCTCTTCTGCAAAGGGAGAAGAATTATGTCATGCCAAGAGAACAATCAAAGATGCCAGCAAATCACAGAGCGGGGCCCGCATTAACTTCCTGTGGGAGCCTTTCAGTGGGTTGTGTTTTCAGTCAGCTGACATTCCCTATTCAATTTCCAGAAAGATCCCAGTGTCAGAAGCGTGGTAAAATACTGGGTCATCCACATCAACTCCAAAATGGCTTCTTTTCCGGCACAGTTAGGTTTTATGATTTACATCCATTAATGGGAACTAGTAACTTTTCCAGAAGAAAAATGATGGCACCTTCTGTGGAATGTATCCTTTTTCAGGCAATCTGTTTTTGAAAAGAAAGTTCAAACTGCTCATCAGATAATTCACTCTGTCTCCATGGGTTCAGTAATAGAATACCTTTAGTATTCAAAATCAACCAGCAAAAATCGGCTACTCTCCTCCCCTGAAATACTAAAGCAAGAGTTGGGACAGGAAATGAGCAGGCCCCTGCACAGAAAGGGTTAAACAGCATCATCTGAGACCGATTCAGAATCATTGAAATGCTGTGACCTATGGGCAGGGGAAAAAATGGTAAAAGATATGAAAAAATGGTCCTTGACTATTCTCATACTAAAGTTGTGCTCCTATCCCATGTCTTTAACCAGAGCATATGGCAGGGGTCTTCAAAGACTTCATTGAAAAGGCATATCTTGAAGAAACTATGCATGGATTTCAAAAATGTTTGCACCAAAATAGCAGACTTCAATTTCACTTTTCCATGAACTGTTTGACGTCCCCTCATAGACATCAGCAGTAGTGGACATAGAATTTATTATTTATTCATTTATTTGTGAGGGTGAGAAGGAGACGGACTCCCCACAAGGTCTTCAAGTCATGATTTTCCCCCAGCCCTGCACCCTGTCAGGATAACAGGTGACCCAGCATGCTCAGGTAACCCCGGGACATGAATCCAGAGCCTCCCCCAGAATCTCTAGAAGTATGCAGTCATGTCCCTCCTGCCTGCACACCGCCGCAAGGCCACTGACAGAATCTCTTACACACAAGAAGCACATATGCAAGGGCTTCCAGTGGTAGTTTGGTCAAAGTCGAGCTCCAGGACAGAGATCTCTCTTTGTTCAGAGACCAGGGCAGTAAACCAGTTTCCCGTTGCAGGTGAGGTCTATATCTAACCAGAGAGCTTACTCTTACTTTCTTCCTCTCGACTCCCCACCAAATATTCTGAAATATTTGAACCCTGTCTTTCTTCCAGGTAAGAGCAAAGGAGACAATTCTGAATGCAGTTTGGTGGACACAGGGGGTACGATAGCCCGCACGAGCTCTCAGCACACCTGCTTCAGAGTCTTCGAAGTTCCTCACTTTCACTTCAGTCCTCTTTGCATTTTCTCTCTTTTGTAGTTTTGCAGGACTGTTTTTGTTTTGTTTTGTTTTGTTTTGTTTTGTTTTGTTTTGTTTTTCTTCCTATTTCAAGTCCCAGGAAGAAAGAGGAAATGGAGGCGAGGACAGGAATTTTCGTAGGCTTCATCAAACAATAGCATGTAGTTACGGCTTTTGATATCAGATGCCCAAACATTCACATTTTCTAGACCAACACCGTCCAACAGGGCTTTCTGAAATGACAGAAACGTTCTACATCTGTGCAATATGGTGGCCACTAGCCTCATGTGTCTATGGACCACTCAAAAATGTAATTAGTTTACTGACCAACTACATTTTAAATCTTGTTTATTCTTTTAAGTTCACACCCCACCCCCATAGGGCACACATACTCATCAGTGAGAGACAGAAAAAGACAGTGAGAGGGAAAGTGAAAAATCACACCCAGGGGGATGGCCGTGCCACAATTCCCTCCCTCTCCTTCATTCTCCTCTTGGGATTTTGAGTACACATGTACACGCACCCAGTTTAATCTTCAAGCCACCAGGTCCAGGACTTTACCCGAGGTTGGCCATGCGGGAGTCCAGCACCTTAGCCACTCCACCTCCTGCTGGTCCCAAATGAGAAAGTACCCCTCCTCCCAGGGGGATGGGCATGCCCGAGGCGGATGGCCATGCGTCATTCCTTTCTCCATTCTCCTCCTGGGATTCTGGGCATGCAGTTCCACATGTGCAGCGTAATTTTCAAGCCACCGGGTTTTGGATTCGAACCATGGTTACTTACACAGGAGTTCACTGCTTTATCCACCATGCCCCCTGTTGGCCCCTTGTTTAATTTTAATTAATATAAATTTCAATAGCCACCTATTGCTAGTAGCTATCATACCGGGCAGCACAGTTCTGGATGTTTGATGAGCATTAAAATTCCAATTCACTTTTTCTTACTTAGCATTATACTCAACTTATTTAAGATAAAAGTCCTTGAATGTTAAAGTTTGTATCTTGAAAGGGAACATGAGTGTTTTTCCAAGCAAAATTACTCTCTCTCCTTCTCCTCTCTCTCCTTCTCCTTCACTCTGTCTTGCTTGCTCCATAAAACGTATTCTTTACTTTAGGTATATCCAATTCCTTTCAAACATATACACACACCAGAACACTCGCCATCACCAAGAATGAGACGCCTGCAATTTCTATGTGTAATATTTGCTTCTGAAACGAAAATACAAGAGGATAGAAAAGGGGAAAGTGTATGATGGCTAGCCTCATAACGTTTGCAACTGTAAATATTAGGGGAAGTTTATAAATACAGGGCAATGTGTGCACGCAGAGACAGGAATTGCAGCTCATTACAGAGTGCTTTCACAATGACAATGTTTTGTCCTAAGTGAACTGTGTGATGAAGTGTTACAATTAGTAAAAGAAGACAACGCGAAATAGCATGGGAAATTTTGGGAAGGTTTAGACCTTCAGTAACTTTGGAGTTTCATGAAAAAAATGTTCCTCTCAGGGGATAGTTTTCTTCCCTGAAGCCACTGTTGGTCAAGCAAATGTTTAATTAATAACTCGTTTCTATTCCTAAGTGGAAGACTGGCCTGCATGACTAAGAAAGCCATTGTTGCACAATCTTGCTGGCTGTCTATCTTAGAGCTAACACTGTGATGTGCTTTTCTGAATCCAACTTGAGCCAAAACCTCCCATCAGAAGCTAAGGATTGTTTCCAAATTTAGGATCCATGCTTTCCCAGATAGGACCACTGACAAGAACAATGTCATTACAACAAAATGTTTCTTGCAAGAGCACTCCAACTACCAGGCTGTTCCAGTGATTGCTCTCTACTGGACACCTCCAACAGCAAACAGCTACACGAAGGAAACAGTTACTGTTACAGGAACATGGCGGATACTCACCTTGATCCTTCAAAAGCTGTACCATAATCTTAATATCTTTTTTAGTAATGTTCTGGCTCCCTAAGGATGCAGACCTGCTGTTAGGATTGGTTTATTTGGGAGGAGCAGGGACACTGCTATGACAACGGTCAGGTAATTCAGAGAAGGAAAGGCAGCCAGGAAGAGGACATTATGAAACCAGCTGTTACCATGGGGGACTGAAGCTTAATCCCATGGACTGAGTGGAATACACAGTCAAATAGTGGTCATGGGGCAGCACTGGAATATTGCACCTCCACAGTTGTTAGATATTGGGCAAGGAATGCCCCAGAGGATATGTTCATTACAAACACATCGCCGGGGTGAGGTGGATTGTCGGCCTAATGGAGTACTAAGCATTAGAACTGGGGCTGGTAGGTGGCATGCTGGCTGCCCTCAGGCTTTCACGGAGTCTTGGCACATCCTTCCAGCTGGAAGCATGTCTTCAAGGAACTGTAGTGGGAGGTCAGATGGTAGCACAGCTGTAACACAACAGGGGCCACATGGGAAGGACCTGAGTTCACATCCCAAGACTTTCCTGTACTGACCAGGTGCGTACATGTGCACCCCTAATCTAGGCTAGCTGAAACTGGGGATGAATCACAACACAAAGAAGTTGTTGGGGGTGCCTTCTCTCTCTCTATGCCTGAATTAGAAGAAATAAATAAATAAATAAATTTAACAACAAAAAAAGGGACTCTACTCAGGAGAACACTTTGGCACACATGCAAACAGTACCCTAAACAGCAAGGTTCATTCAACTTTGGATTCCTTACCTGTAGCTGGCATATAAGAGTATATGTTTGGGCTTTGTCTCATTTGGCTAGTAATTTTTGGTTTTTGAGAGGTTTTTGCTATAGGGCATGTGTGTTCACCAGAAAGAGAGAGACAGAGAGACAGAAAGCGAGAAATCACCCCTGGGGCAATGGCCCCGCTTGCAATCCCTTCTCCTCCATTCTCCTCTCTGGATCTTGGGCACACACATACACACGCCTGGTGTGAGTTTAAGCCACCGGGCCCGGGACTCAAA
Organism: Tupaia belangeri chinensis; assembly: GCF_000334495.1. Taxonomy (NCBI): domain Eukaryota; kingdom Metazoa; phylum Chordata; class Mammalia; order Scandentia; family Tupaiidae; genus Tupaia; species Tupaia belangeri. Next base: position 2,180,045 of record NW_006208670.1, on the reverse strand, counting down.
CCACGGTTGACTACATGGGAGCAAAGCGACATAGCCATTACACCAACTGCTGGTCCCCATGGCTAGTAATTTTTTAATATTGGCAAAACAGCACACAGTCATTGTAGGAAGTTTTGATTATGCATTATAAAAAATAAAGAAAACTAGTCTCCAACAATCCATCTTCTCAGAAATGCTTCTATGTGTCTCAGTTTTCACAACAAAATCAGACTACACACCACGTCACACTGTGCCGTCATGTAATACGGGCTGTGTCGCACCTTTTCACTTAATACTTTAGACTGTGATTCCTCTGAGCCTACCCTTTCTCCCTTTGTGAGAAATGTCGGTTTGAGGTGAGAATGTCACTTCCTAAGTGTCAGGGTTGCCATGTAGCTCACACTGCGAATGCTTCCGTGCATGTGTCAGTCAGGGCCCTAGCAGGACACAGATGATGCACTCAAATGAGAACAGTTCCGGAAGGCTTAGTGAAGGTGTAGGGAGACTTTCAAGACCAACCCAGGAGAGAGTAACAGCAGAGCTCCTAGCACCCCAGACTTGCAGAGCAGAAGAGAGATGTGTTACCAAGATGTGGAGAAGATTCATGTGCACAGGGCCACCGTGGCAGAAGCTGGGGCCCAATCAAAGGGGAACAGCCAGCAGACACAACCCAGCCGGAAGGGAGCCCAGAAGAAACAGCCCCCAGCCCTACCCTTCTCTTGCTTTGATCTTCTGCCATTGTTTCCACTCTTTCTTGCCCAGCCCACCCCAAAATCGGAGCTCAAGGAGGTCCTCTAAAGTGGTCGGAACAGGCTAGGGCTCTGTAGTAGAAACAGGGATGGTAGAGAGTGGAGACCCTCAGGTTGCATTGCCTAAGGGGCTTCTTCTCTTGCCTATATATTCTGGGTAGTGGAATCTGTCAGTCTTCTTCTCGTTCCATTATTCACATAGTCGACTAAGTTATTCAAACACGATGCCTACACTAGCAAAACACTGGGGTGGAAGAAGCCTAAATATTCAGCAATAGGAGACGGTCAAGCAAATTTTGGTAGAACCAAGGATGGGAGCATATGAAGATAGTAACAAGGGCTATGACCCACATGACACGCACTGGTGTGCCGACACAGTCACTTCTGGAGGGGGTTTAGATGGTGAAGAATTAAACCGCAAATCTGAAGGTGGAAAAAAATTCATTCAAACAAGGGTAGGTAATTTTCTAAGTGTCTATGCCATGCCTTCTGACCGCCTATGGTTGGAAAACAAAGTTCCCTACGGTTTGGTTCAGACTTCTGGTGATTTTCCTATCTTTCTTTTCTTCCTGGCAATCAAAATACAAATTAAACATCAGAATGCAATGTCTGAGAACAGACATTAGAAGCAAATAATCAACGGAATGTAAAGAGGTCTGCCTTGTCCTGTTCCCGTCGGCTCTGACCAGTTCTTTTCTTACTCCCACTTCATAGTATTGTATCAAGGTTTTTTTTAAGACTATATCGCATGATTTTACTTTATACTAGGTGTTGGGCACAGAGCAATCCTCCTTAATAAAGTTGAGAGCTTCACTCAGAACATTTTTGATGCACATTTAAAAAATTCATCTTACAAATTGTTCTACACTCCAGATATACGATAGCTTGTCAAACACTCAGGAAACAAAAGCCGATGCAAAAAGACAGTGAGACAACTAGAACCATGCAGGTTTTCTATGGCTCAGATGGCACTGTTTTCTTACAGCTTCATCAGAGTCAGAAATCTGCTCCTTCAGCTGGCTCCACTGCTCCAGACTTAAAGAAATACCTTTTCGGGGTCCATCAGGTGACGTGGTGCTAAGAGGAGCTGGATTCCCACATGGCCAACTGTGGTTTGAGTCCTGGACCTAGTGGCTTGCTTTCTCATTTTCCTTTTTTCTCTCTCTGGTCAAATTAAGAAAAAATAATAATAAATAAAGTTTAATAAAATAATTCTTTTTTTAAAAAAATACCTTTTCTCCCTGGTTTCATTTCACCTACTGGATCCATCCAATATCCTCTAACATCAACCAGAACTTTCCCTTTAAAGTCCTGAGCACTCACATGTCTCACTCTCGCAATGTGAAACTTGCTGTCATCTCTGCTGCCGCGGCTCTTTCGGAAGAAGGACAGAGCTCCAGAAGTGTCAGCAGTCGCTTTTTCATAGGTTCTTGTGGAGCAACTTGCTTTTTCCTCTTCAACTTCTTGCCAACTTCACGACCAGAATCACTGCCAAAAGAGCTTGACGAAACACGTTCCTCTGAGGAAGGCCTTGCTCTGATCCTGCCACCGACCTCCTGGCTCACAGCTGACCCACGGTGTTCTCTTCACAGTCCGCCGCGGGCATAAGGTGCCAAGTGATTCGCCGTCTCCATACACCGGCAGGGTGTTCACGACACCTAAAGCAATGTGCCTGCCACTGCACGATGAGAATAACTCTGACCCCGCGTGGTGGGCTCCACTTGAGGGAGGATAAAAGACATATTCCCCACGATGACCTTGGCGAGTCCCTAAGTGAAAATGGCTTCCAATTGTCCTGTGTGTCACTCTGAATTGACCAGTCACGTGACTTTCCCAACTACAAGTATATTCTGTAAAGGCCACAAAGATTAAATTCTATCCCAATCAAGAGACTTTTCAGTAGCTGTATTTTCTGCTGCAAAGTGTTGGGTTAAAGTCTTCTGCTGCCGGGGAGGTAGCCAATGTTAACACCCGGACAAAATACATGAGGTAGTTCATGGGCTGACATACACGCCCTTCTTCTGTGATAACATGCTTATTTCGGGTCATATAAAGAAGAGATCATTTGCAATAGAAAGAAATATGTTCACTATTGTTAGCAATCTCAGAAAAACTGACAGTTGCTTTTTAAGGCATTTATTCAATGGGCCTTCCGCTGCCAGCGTTTTACTCTCCCAGGCAGAGAGCAAAGCAAAATTTTCCTGGGAGAAAGAGTGCGTTTATTGTGAGTAGGTGCTTCTGTTTCCTTGGCCTCGTGAAAAGCTATGACGACTTTGCTTCTGCAAGCAAAACTTGGCGTTATGAATACCAAGCTCAGGTGGCTGTGAATATAAATCACCCCTCCTACGACGTTAAGGTGCTACTTGCGGGTTATTCAAAAAGTGAGATTACGGAGATTTAAGGAAAGAAATAAACTCACCATGATTTTCATTACAAGGCAAGGAGTCGTTATGAGTATTTGAACAACAAATTGATACTTTTTTAACGTTATCCCCGACCACTTCAAGTTGTTTTAGTGTGGGACGAGCTTTTTGCCAGTGCAGGAATAAAATGCTGGCTTCTTAGAAAGCAGCGCAGGCCGCTGTCCAGGCAGCGTCATAATCACCTGAAAACTTCGTCCTCTGGCTTGCACCCTCTAAAAAGTCTAAAAAGTTCAGGGAATTGTCAATAAGCTTTATTTTCAGTTTAATTTTTTTTTTTTATGGCCCTCACTCTGTCCACATAAGTGGGGGAGTGGGGATTTAGGACGGCAGCCATTTTAAACTATGGCGATGCCAAATCCCAAACAGTCAGACAGCTGATCCACTTTGTAATGTTGTCACACGTGCCTAACAAAATATTGTACCACAGACACGACCGCTGTGTCTGCACTGGTAATTAACCTTGTAGAGTTGTTTTAAACAAGCCTCACACAGATGTCATAAAGCAAATGACATATTAAATGTTTAGATACGATTACGGGAGCTGTTTTCCTTTCGGATTTCATTCTCTTCCAGGTGAGGCTTCTGTGACGTAGCGCTTTATAGCTTCCCAATGTTGGAAAGGACTTTCTAGACGCCGCCAACGCTTCCTGGTTCTCTTTGTGTCGGGGTGAAGCGCAGGACTGTACAATGTCCTTCGCCCAGGAGCACACAGCTAGCTCGTGACGGCATCACTCACACACTCTCCTGACCTTGAGGTGAAAACTTTGCTTTGGCCTCTGCCTTAGTGGATTAAGCACATGGCCTGACTGAGGAGAGAAAACATTGGGCTTTAGGGATTAGAGACAAGCATCTGTATTTGCCTCTGAAAAGTGTCCAAGATTCACTCCTGTTCTATTCCTTCCCTGCCTTCTCATTTACTTCCATGTCAACCAGACCTTGTGTGGGAAAAGTCCCAATTTTCCAAACTCACTAAAACTCCCAAATTTCTTTCGTCATCACAAATACTTTTGGCCTCGGTCCTGTCTGCAGTATTACCCCTAGTCTGCCTTCTCATTCTCCATTCTGCTAGTCTGAGATGATAAAAAATAAAGTGTTTCCCCTTGGGCAAGAGGCACATGAAGATACATTGCGGACAGGGACATCTTGAGCCACCTGGTATTTCCAACCAAGGAGCTGGGTGTGAGGCTCACGTGTGTGCAAAGAGAGCAGCAAAGCAACAGTAGGCTGGAGACACAGATGGTCATTCCCGCTCAGCCACCTATTCGTGTTCAGAATGAAGAATCATAATGATCAGGCTTAACAGACCCACCCACACCACCTTCCCGCTGACCCTAGTATTTCCCCTCCACCATTACTGTATCCGTGGCAAGGGTAATGCCATAGCAGCCGGATATTTGACTGCAGTCCCTACTGATACGCCTCATTCTTCGAGTTCTCCAGCTCAGGAACTCAGCCTCAAACCACAGATCATTAGCGAAGAAATGAATGGAGCCTGTCCTTGTTCCAGTTTCACACAGCAGCCCCTCCTGATCCTGAAATGTGCTCGAAGTGGAAACACTCATGACAGTGGGCATGTGCTTAACATGTTATACCGTGTTCTGACCTAAAGGGGAACTGAGACATCGAGAAGAAGAAATGCGACTGAAATGTTTGAATAATTCTGGAGAGTGCTAAAGCTCCCTCCTCTCTAGCTGTACTTTGGGGCGCTCGTACTCTGTGATGACACATCAGACAACTACGGTAGCCGCACTGCCCCACGCTAGTTTTACTCAGCTGGTTATCAAAATACCTGATGCATACATGTGAAGTGCATATCCTCTCCCTCCCGACCGCATTAGCTGTATGTGCCCAGCACAGGATTGGTGGGGAAATACACAAAGGTATTGTATAGAAAGAGACCTCTGAGCAGAAATAGAATAATTCCATTTCTCCCCTTAACCATTTTTTTTTTTAGTTCTTTTTTTGGGGAGAGGTTTTTGCTACAGGGTGCATGTGCTCACCAGAAAGACAGAGAG